>NC_092874.1:448926097-449181097 GCF_028372415.1 Notamacropus eugenii | reverse complement strand
TAATCCTAGTTCCTTTGACTTCTGGGATATCATATTCCAAGCCTGTTGATGCCTTAATGTAGAAACTGCTAGATCTTGTGTTATCCTGATTGTATTTCCACAATACTCAAATTGCTTCTTTCTGCTGCTTGCAATATTTTCTCTTTGACCTGGGAACTCTGGAATTTGGCTGCTATATTCCTAGGAGTTTTTCTTTTCGAATCCCTTTCAGGAGGTGATAGGTGGATTCTCTAAATATTTATTTTACCCTCTAGTTCTAGAATATCAGGGCAGTTTTCCTTGATCATTTCATGAAAGATGATTTCTAGGCTCTTTTTAAAATCTTGTCTTTCAGGTAGTCCCATAATATTTAAATTGTTTCTCTTGGATCTATTTTCCAGGTTAGTTGTTTTCCTAGTCATATATTTCACATTGTCTTCTATTTCTTCATTTTCTTGGTTTTGCTTTGTAATTTCTTGGTTTCTCATAAAGTCATTAACTTCCATCTGTTCCATACTAATTTTCAAAGAACTATTTTTTTCAGTGAGCTTTTGAACCTCCTTCTCCATTTGTCTAATTCTGTTTTTTTAAAGCATTCTTCTCCTCATTGGCTATTTGGACCTCTTTTGCCATTTGAGGTAGTCTATTTTTAAAGTTGTTATTTTCTTCAGCATTTTTTTGAGTCTCCTTTAGCAAGCTGTTGGCTTGCTTTTCAGGTTTTTCTTGCGTTTCCCTCATTTCTCTTTCTAATTTTTCCTCTACCTCTCTTACTTGATTTTCAAAATCCTTTTTGAGCTCTTCCATGGCCTGAGACCATTTCATATGTATTTTGGAAGTTTTGGATGCAGAAGCCTTGACTTTTATGTCTTTCTCTGATAGTATGCATTGTTCTTCCTCATCTGAAAGAATGGAAGAAAATGTCTGTTTACTAAGAAAAGAACCTTCTGTAGTCTTATTTTTTTCCTCTTTTTTGGGCATTTTTCCAGCCAGTTACTTGACTTTTGAGTCCTTTGTCAAGAGGAGGGTATACTCTAGGGACCTGCAAGTTATCAGTTCCTCCAAGGTGGCACAATCAAGGGAGAGGTGTTTATTCCTCTCCTGGCCTGCTCTTTGATCTGGGAGCAACCATAAGCACTCTTCTCTCCAAGATCTGTGAGTAGGATTCCATCTCCAGAGCTTTCACCAGCTCCACCAGCCAGTGCTCCCCCTCACCCCAAGGCCACCACTCAGGGCTGAGTCTCAGATCAACTGCTCAGTTCCCCCAGGGGCTTTAGGCTGAGGGCTACAAAAATGGGCGTTGCTGCTGCCTGGAACTGGGGCTACACCATCTTCCCTTCTCACCCAGGTGAAAGAGCTTTCTCACTGACCTTTGAAACTGTTTCTGGCATTTTTTGATTGAGGAATCTGGGAACTGCAGCTGCTGCTGGAGAATCCATGCCCTGAGGCCTGCTCTGGTCCTATCCCTTCCAGTGCCCCAGAGGCCAAGTCTGGGCTCTGTGTGCTGTGCTCCACTCTGAGCCAGGTGTGATAGACCTTTCCTGTCACCCTTCCAGGTTGTCTTAGACTGGAAATCTCTTTCACTCTGTTGTTTTGAGGCTTCTGCTGCTTTAGAATTTGTTTAGAGTCATTTTTAATAGGTATTTTATGGGCTGTGGGAGGAGAACTTTTACAGGTCTGTCCTTCTACTCTGCCATCTTGGCTCTGCCCCACTTCTGCTAGGCACTTTTCAAATATTATCTCATTTGATCCTCATAACAACCCTGGGAGGTAGATGCTATTGTTATCCCCATTTTACTGTTGAAGAAACTGAGATAGACATTGATTCAATGACTTGCCCAGGGTCACACAGCTAACAAGTATCTAAAGTCAGATTTTTGAACTCAAATTTTCCTGACTCCAGGCTCCAAGTTGTATCTACTGATTTACCTGGCTGCCTAGCCTTATTGTCTTAGTGTGAACTTCGTATTTTCTCATATTTGACTTTGGTATCCCATTAAATGTCTCCAGACTGTGTTAAAATGGCACGAAATGGGTAATCAGTTCAATAAGCACCATGTGCATGTGAGGTATTGACAAAACAATCTCTTCCTTCAAGGAACTCACATTGTATTGGGGGAATTAAACCACATATAAATAAGAAAAGCAAGCAAATATGGAGTCATTTTAAAAGGAAGAAAACCCTAGACTTAGGGGAACAAGAAGGGTATCACCAGGATGTGGTACCTGAGCTGAACGTACAGAGGAACTAGAGCTTTCAAAGAAGTGAAGATGGAGGGCATTCCTGGAACTGGGCACAGACTATACAAAGGCACAGAAGCAAAAGAGAAAATGTCACAGAGGAGAAACAACAAGTAAGCCAGTTTGGCTGGAATACCAGTTGGTGTCTAGTATGTATAGTAGCATATGAATCAAATTAGATCTAGCCATTCCATTGGCTAATAATCAATCTAATATTTTAATAATATCTGTTAGTAGGAGTTGCAGAACACTGTCTTAGGTGGAGTTGAAGATACAGTCCTTATAGTGGTGATGATAAAATAGAGCTCCTAATTTCATTCTAGTTAATCATTTTTAATAGCCTGCCTTTTGTCATTATCCTATAATTTGTAATATTTCTCTGAACCATAGCCAGAGAATTCCTTTCATGTGGCAAGCAGTTCTCTGTTAGAATTCTTACATTTTCTTCCTTCTGCTCTGACATTACCCTTTTTCTAATGCCCTGCCAGACATGAAATCCTTATTAATCAAAGAGGCGATTTTGAATTTGGCCTTGTTATGGATCTATTCCATCTGGGAAGCACTTTGGGCATCTAAGCAGGATGAATGCTCTGTTAATTCTTTTGATTGATTGATTGATTGATTTATTGATCTGATTGCCGTCCCACTGTTTTTAAAACATCTGAAATTGCCAGCAGTGGCCTTGACCCACTGGCCACAAATTGCCTCACAACAGTTGGTTGCTTTTCATCATGGCGGGCAAATGCCAGCCCAGTGCTTCAAGATGCTTATTCCTTTTGGGTTCAGGATGAAGACTGATGGCTAAACAGCCAGTGACTTCAACCCTGTTTACCTGGGTGGGAGTTATAAGATAGTAAACCTCAGGAAGATTTTGCCCTACAATTAAAGTGAAAAGAAAATGCTTGCAATCATCTCATCTTTCCAGATATCAGAAATAATGGATTCAGTAGCGAGGCACTTATTAATAGAACAGCCTGAGGTAGCTTTTGTTCTTCATTCCAGATTAGAGCAGTGCCAGCTGCTGCACTCTGCACTTCAGGTCTTCCTGTTAAAGTCTTTGTACATGAAACTTTCTTTTAGTATAATTTGGGATTAATTTTTCAATCCCTAAGGTGCAGTCAGGTAGTCAATAGGCATTTCTTGTGTTTACTATGTGTAAGTACCTTTCAGAGCTAATTTAATACAATTCAATTCAATAGAAATTCCTTCAGCACCTAATATGTGCCAGGCACTGTAAGTACAGCTGGGTTTAGAAAAAGACCCAAATCAAATAGCAGCTGCTCTTCCCAGAGCTTACATTTGACTTCAGGGGTAACTGTCTAGAAACTTACTAAGCATTTCCCATTCATTAGTTATTTTAACTCATAATAGACCTGAAGGATCGGTACTGTTGTCGTAACCATTCCACAGGTGAAGGATGGTCACACAGCCAGTTGTGTAAGAGGCAGCATTTGAAACTTTTGGCCTTCTTGACTCTGAAGCTGATTCTGCACACTGTGCTTTATGTGGGTTACTCAAGATAGTTTAGGGACTTTTAGGTGCCAGAAAATGCCATTTATTCTCTATGTAGAATGAGAAGTAACATTTAAGATATCTGTACCTATATCTATATCTGCATCTATGTCTGTATCTATCTGTCATCTATAGCTATATATCTATATCAATGTAATCTTTATCTGTCTGTATATCACATCTATTTGTCATCCATCCATCCATCCATCCATCATCTTTCTGTCTGTCTGTCTATCATATATCATCTATCTAATACCATCTATTTATCATCTGTCTATTTACCCATCTGTCATATGCCATCAATCTCTCTCTCTCTCCCTCTCTCTCTCCCTCTCTCTCCCTCTCCCTCTCTCCCTCTCTCTCTCTCTCTCTCCCTCTCTCTTTCTCTCCCTTTCTCCCTCTCCCCTCTCCCTCCCTCTCTCTCTCCCTCTCTCTCTTTCTCTCTCCCTCTCTCCCTCCCTCCCTCCCTCCCTCTCTCTCTCTCTCTCTCTCTCCTCTCTCTCTCTCTCTCTCTCTCTCTCTCTCTCTCTCTCTCTCTCTCTCTCTCTCTCTCTCTCTCTCCATCTATCTATCCATCACCATATGTAGGTAAAGTATGAGGGTAGGATGGGAGCTGTGATTTTTTCAGCGTTTCAAGCACAATTGTAAAGTGCTCAGAACAGTGTCTAACACACAACACATGTTTCATAAATGCTTATTCCTTCCCTCTTTCTCTTTGACTTACAGTCTTTGAAAACTGCCTATGTAGAGCCCCTAAGAGGCGAAATGACTTGCTGAGGTCACATAGCCAGTACATATCAGAGGTGGGGCCCTCTAACTCTCTCTTCAAGGCTAGCACTATTGTGTGCTACTTGTTATCTGTGTGTATTGTATAGTTATATGGAGAGACAGATGGTGCATAAAGGACTGACCCTGGATTCAGGAAGATCTTGGGTTAAAATTCTGTCTCTAATCTGTACTAGCTCTGTGATCAAAGGCAACTCGTTTATATTACAGTGCCCCAAGGAATTTTTAAGGCTATCCCGTAGAGTGCCATCATGGGAGAAGTTCCTTTACTGATGGAATCATAGGGTTTTGAGGTATTCATGGCACATAAGGATGATCCATGGCCTCACCAAGGTGGGTACTCTGTTTAATAGTGCAGGTTGTAATCAGTTACATCTTTTTGTCTCATGGGACTCTTGAGGAAATACATAGCATGAGGTGGCATATTACCAACAATGACTATGCATAAGAAGTGAATCCTCAAAGAAAGGAATGAATGGGAACAGAGGTGACCATGCCATTTACAAAGAATGAAAGAAAAATGGATGGCTAGCTTCAGTTGCAACTGGTGTAGACAGCAGGTTAAAATACCTGGGGGGAAAGTATTTTCTTTAGAAAATCCTAGCATGTTGGGAGGGCTTCTTGTGAAAGATTTATGCTGACACTGATAAAAGCCATGCAGAATGAGGTTTTGGATATAAACACATTTCAACGCAGCCTACAGCCATTGGGGAAAACAAAAGGCCAAGAACAGCCATGTAGTTTGTAAGGTAACGTTTTAACCTTCATGTTAAGTAAAATACAAAGAGAAATGGCTTTGTCAAGGCTCTATAATAAATCTCAGAATTGTGTAGCTAGAATAGACCTTAGAGTTCAGCTAGTTAAGCTACCTCATGAGAAAATTGAAGTCCACAGTGGTGCCTTGCAGATAAAATACAAACTTCTCTTTGGCATGTAAAGAACTTCACAATCTGGCTCCAACCTATTTTTCCAGATTAATTTCATATTACTTCCTCTCTTGTACACTGCGTCATAGTTGAACTAGCCTGCTTGGTATTACTCCTCTCTATACATTCTATGTTCTAGCTATACTGGCCTCCTTGTGGTTCCTTGTCTGTGCATTGGCACAGTCCTCCCCTAACTCCTTGCCAGGTCTGCCCTCCATATCCTCACTTCTCACACCTATCTTCCCTGGCTTTCTTCAGGATTCAGCTCACATCTCATCTTTTGCAGGGGTTTTTCCTGCTCCCCACCCATCCACTAGTCCATTTGCTCTGAGATTGTCTTCCATTTAGATTGTACGAACACAACTATTTCCATGTTGCTTTCTTTTCTTTTAGAATGAGATTTCCTTGAGAGTAGGGACCATGTATTTCCAGTGCTTAGCATTAAACAAAATTGCTTTTTGGAGGTTTGGCTGGCTTCTGTTCCCACATGATGTCTCATTCTCTGCCCAGGTGCCTTTGCACAGTCTGATCCTCTTGCCTGGACTGTTCTCTTTCCCAACCTCTGCCTCTGATAAAAGCTCAACTTAAGTACCACATCCTGCATTAGACTTTTCCTAATGCCACTTAGTTGTTAATACATTACGTATTTCCAAATTTAGTTTGCATATTTTTATTTGCTTTATTTTTGCAATTTGTATCTCTCTTCCTCCCACTTCTCCTCACATTTCTTGAGTGCTAAGTGTCTTTTTTTTTGTCTCTGTATTCCCCGCCACCTATAGTGGCACCATCCCATGTACATAATCAGCTTTGATCAATGTTTGTTGAATTGATCTGAAGAGACCTCTTGGTCTCATAGCTAATTACGAGCACAGTTGAGATTAGAACCCAGGTTTCTTGGCTCCCAGGCTATCGTTATTTCTTCTACACGGTGCTGCCTCTGGGCCCATTAATGCGAAGTGAACTCAGATATCCCAAGCCCTTCTTTAAAGACACCTTCTTTAAAATAGCACTGACCTCTTTGAGATTAAGCCATCCTTGAGGAATTCATGAATCACCTTTCCAGTCAACTCATTTTCTTTCTTCTCTAACCTTGTTTTATGCCCATGTCCTCTGCTCTACCTCTGCCCTTCATGAGAACATTTCAACTTATCTGACATGTTTCGCTTTACTTTGGTTCTTTCCCTAGACCATGTATCTTGATACAAATGCATCCATTTTTTGTATAGCTTCTTTTTAATTCAATAATTTTTGATTTTAATGTAGCATTATGCTTCCTAATGAAAGCATTTCTTCCTATCTGTGCTGTGCATCCTTATTGCTGTTTAAAAATGTTTAAATAACTGAAACATGATGGTGCCTCTTTAGGGGAAAATGAGCCCAGTGTTGGTAATTTAAATCTATGGCAATTGGAAATGTCCCTTGGTGTTCTGTTCTACATTCTAGGAAGAATAATTATAGGCTTTCAGAGTGCAACAGCGATGAATTGTAACAAAATAATCCTCTAATCAATGCCTTCTGTGCAGCCAGCATCTCACTCCCTTTAATTTCCCCTGCCTGCCCTTCCTGGAGAAGTACAAAAGAATGAGAGTCTGTTTGCCTTCGGAAATGTAATTGTGAATTTGCCTTTAACCCTCAACTTTGATCATAAACAAAGACCAAATTACTTATTGTCCTTCAATTGGGCAATATGTAGGATAATGTGTCTTATTGAAGGCCTGTTAGGCCACTTAATCCCATAAAATAAGGATTATGTCACTTCAGGCTAAAGGCTGCTACAGTAGGATTTGACTGAGACAGAAAGCTGGTATATAATTTTAGTTATTGTGACTATAGTCACCGTCACCACAGGATCTCTGACTGATCTAGTTTTTGTTTCTGGAAGGAGAGAGGGAGAGAGCGAGAGAGAGCGAGAGAGAGAGCGAGAGAGAGAGCGAGAGAGAGAGCGAGAGAGAGAGAGAGAGAGAGAGAGAGAGAGAGAGAGAGAGAGAGAGAGAGGAAAGTTAGAAAGGCATAGTTGAATATTGTTGTTGGTTGTTTTAGCTGTGTGTGCCTCTTCATGACCCCATTTGGAATTTTCTTGGCAAAAATATGGAGTGATTTGCCTTCTCCAGATCATTTTACAGATGAGGAAAACTGAGGGTTAAGTGACTTAGTTAGCAAGTGTTTGAGGCCAGATTTGAACTCAGGAAAATGAGTCTTCCTGACTCCAAACCTAGCACTCCATCCACTCTACCACCTAGATGCCCATGAAGGATTATTAAATCATTGAAAAAGACCTCTGACCAGACTAATATAGAGAATTTTCAGGAATCTAAGTTCCTAGTATGGAAATTTTCTCCACCAATGCAAATCTGGTAACTCATTGTCTTAGAGAGTTTTCTGGGATATTGAGAAATTAAGTGAAAAAAAGTCCAGTCCAAAAGCTTTTATTAAGTGCCTACTAAGTACCAGACACTGTGTTAGATACTGGGCATATAAAGAAAAGTGAAAAGATAGTCCTTGCTCTCAAAGAGGTCACAGTTTAATGAAAGAAGGACAGTGGGCAAACAACTATGCACAAATAAGATACATACAAGATATTTTTGGGCGGGAGATCTCAGAGGGAAATCAATAAGATTAAAGAGATTAAAGAGGACTAGGAAAGACTTCTTATAGAAGGTGGAGTTTTAGCTGAGACCCAAAGGAAGCTGAGTAAGTTAGGAGTCAGAGATGAGAAAGAAGAGCATTCTGTGCCTGGAGGACAGCTAATGAAAAGCTAGGCAGGAGATGGAGTGTACTACGTGAGGAACAGCAAGGACCCAGAGTCACTAAATCTCAGAATACATGCAAGCGAGTAAGATGTAACAAAGCTAGGAAGGTAGGAAGTGGAAGGTTATGAAGGGCTTTTAAAGTCAAATAGAGGTTTTAAAATTTGATCCAGGAGTTAGCAGGGATCCATTGGCATTTACTGAGGGAGGGAGAAGTGTGGTGTTGGTGATGATGTAATCAGAATTGCCTTTTAGGAAGATCAGCTTGACATCTGAGTGGAGGATGGATTGAAGTGGTGAGAAATTTGAGTCAGAGAGACCCATCAGCAAGATATTGTAATAGTCCAGGCATGAGTTGATGTGATGGGAGCAAAATAGAATGTTTTGCTGTTTTTGCTTTAGTATAATCAAGTGCTTCTGACTGAATCTTGCCTTTATCATCAAGAGTCTTTACAAGGAGTAAAGTACAGAAACACAAGTTTCTTTAACTAGAACCAGTATGTGTATTTATATTGTTAATTATTTTAATGTGATTAAAGATACTCCCCACCCGTTAATGGGTCTGCTCATTAAGGGGAGTTTGATTAGGGAAGATTTGTGGGAAGAGCCGAGCCTTTTGTTAATGATGCATTGGCTCTCAAGAGTTCTGATGCCTTCTGGCTCTATAAAAGGTATAAATACTCTGAGTTGAGGTTTTGCTTTGGGGCTTACTGACAGGAAGTGCTTGCTTGGCAAGATGAGGGTTCTGTGAAGATGCTAAAGGAGCCCCCTGGCTTTAAAAACCCAGGTGACAGTGCTTCCCTCTCTGGTAACTATGGTCAGACAATTAGACCTGTCTGTTGAATTCAGGCAGAGGAATCCATGTCTGTTGATCTTTGATTTCTCTGTATTTTCTTTGAAGTTCATGGTGCTGACTCTCCTGAACTAGATGAATGATATATGTACTTGGTTAAAGTAATGATTCATGTGCTTTCTTAAAGAGATTGTTAACCCCTTGAAAGTTGCTGTCCTTTTATGAGTGCAGATCTAAGAACCTGTGATAGCAGGCCTCCGTGTGTATGTTGTGGTGCTTACTGTTACAGTTGATCAGAGGTTGCAAGAGAGTTGTCAGAGGAGAGAAAAGGTAATATCTAGATCTTCCTTCCTTCCTTCCTCTTTCTCTCTCTCTCTCTCTCTCTCTCTCTCTCTCTCTCTCTCTCTCTCTATATATATATATATATATATATATATACATATATACATACATATATATATATTTCTGTATCTGTCTGTCTGTCTCTCTTTGTGTCTCCCTCTGTTTCTCTCCTTTTTAACTGATTGGATATGGGCCTGTGTGAAAGATTGAGGTTTTAAGGATCAAAGCTAGGCCTCTAGCCCATGTGACTGGAGAGATGGTGGTACCCTTGACTGTAATAAGGAAGTTAGGAAAAGAAGTTTTTCTTTTTATTTTTTGAGGTGGTGAGAAGATAATAAGTTTGGTTTGGGCCATGTTGAGTTTAAGATATCTATCAACATCCAGTTCAAAATATATAAGCTTGAGATGCAAGACTGAAGTTAGAGAATGAATTGTCTATGGTTACACGGCCAGTATTTTTAATAGTCAGGACTTATACTCAGATCTTTTTGATACCATGGCTGCCCTATCTGAAATCATGACTCTCTAAAATCATAAATCCATTTTTGGCATTAATATTTCTCAGAGGATGTTGCCATAGTCTCTGAAAAATTAAACTTGAAGGTTACCCAAAGGATAATGGAGAGATTCACAGTGGTACAACTTGGCAACAACTTATTACTAAGGAAGAGTTGGCATAAAATATATCAGAGATATATATGATCAGAAAAAGACGTGGGCTGGACATGTGGCAGGAGTTAGGGAAAACAGATGGACACCCTGCATGCCAACATATCTAGAGAACACATTGATTGGGGCAACCCTCTGTGAATTTATGGGAAAACATAAATATGATTCACACTAGATGAGAAAATAATGTAGATGCGTTATGACCTGACCCAATAGATGGTACATAGCAATAAAATCATAGGTCTAGTGAAGTAGAAAAGAAAAATCATAAGGATAAAATAATTTTGGACCATAGAGATCATCTAGTTCTATATCCTCATTCCACACATAAAATAATTGAGGTTTAGAGAGGGGGAGTGACTTCCCCATGGTCATAGAACAAGTTAAGGACAGTGTCAAGACTTGAAGTCAGGTTTCTCCCATGCCTCACTGAATAGTCTTTCTACTGTGCTATGCTAAATCAGAACCAGATTCCAGTTCCAGAGCTGTCTAGATTCTAGCACTATCATTAACTTGAAAAATCACTTCAGTCCTCTAAGATCACTTTTTCTCGTCTGTGAAGTGAGAGTAACACATTCCCCTGGTTAAGATCATAGGATTCAACTGCAGAAAAGTGCTTAGAGGTCACACAGTCCAAATCCCTCAGTTTATAGATAAGGAAACTGAGGTCCAGAGAAGTGATTTGCCCAATAGTATTCTGTAAGTAGCAAAGCTGAAATTGCATGTCTCTGACTCCAAATTTGTCATCCTTTCCTCTACATTTCACAGTTTTACTTTGCCTTATAGGGTTGTTAGAAGGAAAATGGCAGAAGAATTCCTAGAAGGACCACTCAGTGTTTTATTCATTGTTAGCCATCTTTGTAAAATGAGTTTTGCATTAGCAGTTTTCTGGAAAACTCTAAAGTCATGTGTGTGTGTGTGTACGTGTGTGTGTGCATGTGTGCACGTGTGTGTGTGGTGGAGTGGGGTTTGAAATTCAAAGGAAAGGTGGATTTGCTTGATCTTTAGCAACCTTGAGTGATTGTTCCTTGCTAGGGGTCAGTGTTCATCACTAGAAAAGCACTATACAACCAGGTCCTGATAAGTATGAATAATGAATCCTGTAAAGTAGTTCCATTATTTGAATTCCAGCTACATATTTACATTGGGATGCAACTGATGACCATATTTTACATAATTATAACTTTGAATAGTGTGAATTTGAACACTTGAGACCCCTTCAGAATGTAGGTATATCTGTAGAACTATACAGGTCCCTGGCAGTGGTGGAGACCCAAGAAAGGGAGAGTAACTTGACTTTAAAATCCCAGGAGTGAGTTTTTTTGTGTCATGCAATTGTTCTTCTGACATGTTAAATTAAACTGAGGCTGCATTTAATGCATTGTCAGTTTGTTGTTTTGTGGGAGCTTATGGACTTTTCAACCTCTTCTGTAGTGGCTTAGACATGAGTCACCCACTTTTGTCTCCAGGGAAAGCCCTATGTCAGGGCAGGAAGCAAAAAATAAATGGCTCTTGAGCAACTTTCCAAAATGAACATTGTCTGTGTCAACTCAAGGATTGGATCTGTGCTTTGAGGAGGATAAAGCTCTGTGAAAATGAAGGAGATTATTATTAAGAGTTAGAAAATGCAGTCTGTTATAACTTTGATATTTGGCAAAACAGAAGCAGCATTAAAGCCAGAAAACCTGCATTAGAACCCTAATGCAGATATGTTCTCAGATATGTTCTCTAAAACCAAGGATTGTATTATATTTTATTTTTTTGTCCCCAGCATCTCACATATGATAGGTACTTAACAAATGTTTATTGGATTGACCAAATTGGTCACGTGACATTGGTCAGACTGGTTAACCACTTCTTCCACTTGTTCATCCACTCATCTTCTAGGGGGTGGGGAGGAAAGGATTTAATAAATTCCAAATCACTCTATTAATGTGAGGTATGATTATTATTCTAATTATGGATGCTGAAAAGGAAAGTACACATCTTTCCCATCTTATGACATTTAATATTTCCTTGAGCTAATTTGATTTCTCATTATTTTATTATATGTTCGGCTGAATAAAAATAGATCTAGAATCAAGTCAGTGCATTCTTACATAATTAATCCTGCTGAATGGCCATCAATAATTTTCCTTCTTAATGATTAAAAGCGCCATTGAAATTAAAGCCGTTGTGACCTCATCTGAGAATATTTTTCCATTGGGGAAAACAAAACAAAGTCAAAATCTTGCCAATATTAGCTATGAGTTTCTATGATCGAGAGTGATGCCTACATATATGGAAGTATATATATGAAATATTTTATATATATATACGTATATAAAAATACATATATATATAAATTCAACCTCAGAAGGCAGATTTAGAATTGATGTTTGTCTTCCTGATGCTTTCAGGAACTCAAATCTTCCTGTGTTAATCTAAGAATTCCATGCCATTGAGATGGTGATTTTGTTCCTTTTACAATTTTTTTAGACAAAGAAATTGCATGAATATATATATATAATTTATTTTTTATTTTATATATTATATATAAATATGTAATATATATTTTAATATACATAATATGTTATATATTCATATATTTATGCATATTTTTAAATATATATATATTTTAAGAAAAAGTTAGAGAATAGGAACTGAACTTGGGATTCTCTTGGTCTGAGGAATTCCTAGATGAGAAAATTCTTTTTTATCAGTGCAGGTCAACACTTTCCGTGAACCTGGAAGTTTTAGAAGAGCTTCCTAGAGCACCAAGAAATTCAGTGACTTGACCAGGGTCACACAGTTAGGTTGGGTCAGAGGAGGGAGTTTGAACCTTCCTCTTCCTGGATTCCAAGGCAGTTCTTTCTGCCATTTCATGCTGGTTCTCTATTTATCAAGAGAAATAGCCATAAACTGCAGAGAAACAGGTCAAGAACAACACCAGCTATTCACACCTTGAAATCTAAAAAAGGAAGAAACGTCTTTCTTTTGCTTACAGCTCCAATTAATTTAATAGAGCAAGGTTTATTATGGTGAATTTTACTTAATACTAAGAACATTTGCATCTATCAGAGTTTAGCCCTGTTATATTTCAACTAAATAATGACTTTCTCTTTTCTCCAAATTTATAAATTGAATGTGTCATTTTGCTCAAAAGGATGAAGTGGCCTAAAATATAGCTTCCAGGAAATATATGATGACAAATAGAAGTGGTCAGGTCATTTAGGAAGAGTGAGAGATAATAGATGGCTGGGTGAGAGGAAGCAGGAAGAAAACAAGCATTTATTAAGCACCTACTATGTGCTAGGCACCATGCTAAGTATCTTACAGATTTCATCTCATTTGATCCTCAGGACAACTCTGGGAGGTAGGGGCTACTATTATCTCCATTTTACAGTTGAGGTAACTGAGTCAGACAGTGATGAAGTGATTTGCTCAGGGTCATACAACTATTATGTATCTGAAGCTGGATTTAAACAGTTTGTTTCTTAACTCCAGGTCTAGCGTTCTATCCACTATACCAACTAGCTGCCTCCGTGTCATTTTAAAAATGCTTTATTAATGATTAATGATTGCACATCAAAGCCCAGAAAAAATTAACCCCCTCAGCCCCTTTAGAACTGGACCCTCCTTTTTGTCAAAAAATAGCTATTAAGTAAAAACACCAACGCAGTAACCACATCTGATCATGAACATCGCATTTTATTCTTTAATTCCCCTTCCACCTTCTCCAACCCCTTTCTCCCATTTTTCCAGAGCAAAGATGTTTGTTGTCTATTCTTGGACCAAAGTTGGTCATAACAATGAGGTAGAGTTCAATTTTCTTTCAGTGTTCTTTACATTTAAATTTTTATAGTTATTATATATGTTCTTCTCTTAGTTCTAGTTACTCTGTCTTAGTTCATATATGTATTCTCATGTTCCTTTGAATTTCTTATGGTCATCATTTCTTGCCATGTATTACTCTGTTTCATCCATGTGCTCTGTAGTTTATCGAGGCATCTCTCAACCAATGAGCACCCATGTCTTTGCTGCCCTAAGAGTGCTGCTATGAATATTTCATGATATACAGTATCTTTCTATCTTTGATCTTCTTGATGTATTTGCTCCTTATAATACTTTTATTGATTTTTTTTCACAACATGGAAATTTCTGAATATATAGCTCCTCATCATGGCACATAGTAGGAGCTTAATAAGCATTAGTTGACTAATTAACTGACTTTACACAATAAGATTTCTTTGTCATAGAGTAAAAAAACAACAACTGAGGTCAATAGACTCTGACAGTGTGTATATGCATGTATATGTGTATACACCATATGTATATATGTGTATGTGTGTGTATCTCTTTCTGCATATATGCACATACATATAAATATATACATGCATACGCACACATTCACACACATATATGCATATATCCCAACCATAGTCAACCATCTGAACAAAAAATGTAGGAAAAAGGTCATGTTTCTAAGCAATCCTTGGCTTCATGCTTAAGAAGATTATTTTTTTTCCAGATGAATGGATTGTAGGGAGAAACATTGAAAGGATAGATACTATTAGAGTAGTCCATGAAAGTCATGCTACAGGCTTGCTCTATGGTACTGGATATATGGGTATGTAGAAGAGGAGAGAAAAAAAAAGATGTGGAAGTCAAATCACGAGGACTTAGCAATTAATTGGTCTGAAGAGTCAAGGAAAAGAAAGAAACCAGACTGACTTCAAGGCTCCAAATTTGGAGTTATAGGAATTGAATTAGAATATTGGCTCAGCCACTTTCTATCTATGTAACTTTGAGCAGACAACCTCTCTGAAACTTGATTTCTTCATCTGTAAAAATGAAGGTGTTGAAGTACATAATCTTTCAAGTCCCTTACAATTCTATATCTGGAATCCTATGAAAACCTGAGAAAGAAAGGAAAATATTTCTCTAAACAGAAATATGGAAGTTGTTAATTTAGAGGTGGGCAGAAAAAATGAGTTTTCTTTTGACCATGCTGGATGTGAATGCCTATCTAGATCCAGCAAACAGTTAGAGAAGGTAGACTATATTTCAGGAAAGATGAGTGTTAGTAATATTATTCATAGTATTGTAGAATCGTAGCTCTAGATGCTAGAGGTCACCTAATTGAACTTCATTTCACAGAAGAGGATACTGACGCCTAAGGAGGTTAAGTGATTTGCCCATAGTCATGCTGACTGGAAACTTTCATGGTTCATTCAGTGTTCTATCTTAGACTCTGCTTGGTTTCAACTCCACAGAACACACCAGAGGCTTCTGAACCAGATAGTCTCCTTTCCATTCTCCTTTAGTGTTGTTTTCTTTTTTTAAATTTAATTTCTTTGTTTTCAGTTTTCTACAATCACTTCCATAAACCTTAGATTTTCTCCCTCTCTCACCCCCCTTCCTCCCTGAGAGGGTCTGCAATCTTATATGGGTTCTACACATACATTCTTATTAATCACATTTTCACATTAGTCATGTTGCATATAAGAATTAAAATGAATGGGAGAAACCATGAGAAAAACCCAAACAAAACAAAACAAAACATAACACAAGAGAAAATAGTCTGCTTCACTCTGCATTTCTATTTCATAGTTCTTTCTCTAGATGTGGATGGCATTTTGCCTCAAGAGTCCTTTGAGAAAGCTTTAGGTCCTTGCATTGCTGCGAAGGGCTAAGAGTTGTCTTCTTTGCAAGTTCCTTGAGGGCAAGAGAAGTCTTTTTTTTTTTTTTTTTTTTTTTACTTATTTGTATTCCCAGAATTTAGCACAGTGTCTAGGACATATTAGGTTCTTAATAAATATTCATCAAATTGAATTGAAATTTCTGGTATTTCAATCTCACTTTTCAGATTCTAGTCAGTATATTTGGGACATGATCATGTAGCTTGATATGCTGCATTGATGTGATATATTGACATGATGGGTTGACCTATGATAATCTCCTCTTCTTGTCCCCCCAAAAAAAGATAAGAAGGGAAAAACTTGGAATATTTCTGGCAAATCAGTTTCTATGGAGCCAAACCACTTTATTAAAGCTTCAAAATAATTCTGTCATGCCAATTGATTGTCTGACTAAAGAAAGACATTCAAACTTCCCAGTGGAATTAATTTGTAATATTATTCTAGATAACAAAGCTTTGCTACTTATAGAATCCTTTATGAGAGGATTTCTGTCAGTGTTTATACTTTTAATTTAGAAACCCACAGGAATTTGCATTTAATGTAAGGTATTGATGAACTAACTCTTTTACTTCTGATTTGTTCTTCGGCTGAATAACATCGGCAAGGAGCTGACTGAATAGCTTTGCATACACAACATTTTTGCTCAGTCCTTGCCCTATAATGTCCCAGCTTCCTTCACTTCTCCTGTTGATTCAAATCTTACACCTGCAAACTGAATCAGACCTTCTCAGGTTCTAGAGTTATGAAAGGAACATTTGAAATGCCTTGATCACCAAATTGCACGAGACCTAAACACAGTTACTGCTTTACCCAGGAATCGATGGGTTCCAGGGGATTTGCCCTCAGGAGAGCATGGGTCTGAATCTTATACTGACTATGTCAGAGGAGCAGATCACTGAAGTTCTCTGAACCTCAGCTCCTCTGATGGAAAATACTTGAACCACCTGCTCACAAGATTTTGGGAAGTGAGCCCATTGTAAACCTCAAAGAGCTATGTAAATGTATTGTTATTACTAATATTTCATGGATGTTAAACTCACACCTAAAATTAAACCTAGATTTATATTTTTTAGGAAATTGCTTGTGACTAAATGTGATTTTCAACTTTGTCTTTTTGGTTTTCTTTGAAAAGGACACACAATGGTATACGTAGATGTATGTGTATGTGTGTATATATAGGGTACGTAGGGTTTTAAGGAAGACTAAAATATCTGGTGTGAGGACTGACAAGCCCTTTTCAAGGTTGCTCATCTACCTTTGGTATCCACCTGTCACCTAATTCTTACCTGTAGCTCTAAGAAACTGTAGCAAGGCAGTGGCCACACCCCAGTAAAACCACTTTGGTAGATGGGTTGAATCAGATTGAGGGTAGCCTACAGGTCTCAAACCCGTTGGTGAGTTTAGAGAGGTGCATACCCCAAGCATATGAAGACTTCTTTGGTGGAATAGGTGTATATAAACAATTTGTTCCAATGGCCATGAAGGCAGCAGAAACAAGTGATGTTGATCCCTTAAAGCTTGATTAGATTCAAAGACACCAAGTTCATCTACTGCATGCCAAGCTATCACCAGCCATCTTGAGTTTTGTCTTGCCATTGGACTTTGATGACTCTGAAACAGAGAGTGAGGTCATCACTTAAATTCAGTTTATGCACAGGTCAAAAGTTATCCCCCATATCATGATATGCCATGATATGTATTTTCAAGTGTATACAGTATACGTACAAGTGTGTGTGTATATGTAAATGCATTTTATGCACATGTGTGCACACATGTGTATATGCATGCATACATAGACATAATACTAAGTGTTTATATATACATATATATGGAAAGAGAGAATAACCACTGTGTGAGGCAATGTTAATTGTTATTTATATGACTATATGAGTGTTGCCAAACACTTTGTTGCCAAAGAAGACCATACCATCAGAGAAATGATGACATGGCTTGCACTTGACTTTGTTTTTGAGTGAGGGAGAGCTGTGCAGGTCACCAGCCTCACTTCTCCTCCAGAACCATCTGAATCCAATGACTAGATATTCCTCAGGATGACTGGAGATGACCCAGGATGAGACAATTGGGGTTAAGTGACTTGTTCAAAGTCACACAGCTAATGAGTGTCAACTATCTGAGGTGAGATTTGAACTCACTGCACCACCTGAGAGCACCAGTGCAGGAGTCAGGAGGACCTGAGTTCAAATGGATCATGCATCTAGTCTTGGATTTATTATTTCATCAATGGCCCTCCTCCATTTATTGATGCAGATCACAGCATATTCATATTCTTGTCTATATATTCCTACAAATCCTCCATTTAATGACCTTCCTGGATGCTGGGGCCCTTCCTTTAGACATTCTCTTGACGTTACAAAGATGCCAATGAAGACTGTGTGTTGCCTGTTTGTTAACTAGAAGGCAGCCAGTTGGCATAGTGGGTAGAATGCTAGACCTGGAGTCAGAAAGACTTGAGTGCAAATTGAATCTCTGACACTTTTTGTGACCATGACAAATAACCAACGTCCACTTCTTTTCCTCATCTGTAAAATAAGGTTACTAATACCACCTGCTCCTTAGAATTGTTGTAAGGAACAAAGCTTTGCAAATCTTCAAACACTGCATTATTATTTTTATTAATCTCTGATGGCTTTTTTATGCTGTTTCTCCTATGTAATTCCTCATTAGGAATGAATTACCATCTACTCATGTACCTCTCAATTGTCCTTTGGGTGACCTCCAGCTTTAATTTTTCAGAGACTAATATTTAATGACTCACAGTTCTGCAATTTACATGTAATATACATGGATATAATTTCGTATTTAGCTGTTTACTTATGATCAGTCAAAACTGATTGCTCACTCTTCATTTGAGGGAATATAATTATCATGGAATCCAAGTCCACGTTGGTCCAATTTTGCCTGCATTTATTTGTATATAAAATTGTTATGTATGAACAGATGACTCAAGGGGCAAGTGGATATATTTGAATTGAAATTAAATTAAATCAATTGAATATATATTATAGACAAATGTTCATACATATTATATACATACATTTTGGTAGTTGTGCATACCTTATTTCCTTAACCAAAACCTACAAACTCTTTGAAGGCAAATTGGTGAGTGACAATACTCTATTTTTCTAATGGCATATTCACCATGCCTAGCATAGAGTCTTGTACACAGCAGGTCCTTTACCTATTATGTGTCCATCCATATATACACTCATGCACACAAGCACGCAGACAGTATCTTGAAAGTATTAGGGCAAGTTTAAGTCAATGGCTATTACTTAAACCTGCAGTAAGACTTTGGGGATACTGTGTGTGTGTATGTGTGTGCATAAATAAATATTTACAAATATACACATATGTACACACACATATACACACAGACACCCCCCCACACATGTCTCTTTATGTTTATTTATACATATCTGCAGCTATATGTTTGTCTTCATATGTATATTGTATATATCTATGTCTATAGATATATACATAGTACGTACACGACACATATATACATACACACAATATAGCTACAAATATGTACACATCACATGTGTGTTTGTATCTATACAACGTCCCCAAAAGTCTTAGTGCAGATTAAAATTTGTGCCTGTCTCTGTGTGTGTGTCTGCCTGTCTATATACGTATTTATGTATGTGTGTATATATAAACACACCCAGTATATATACATACTAGCTATAGTACCTACTCTGTATAAAGCACTACGCTAGGTGCTATGCATATGTTATTGGGACTACAAAGAATTGTCAGTCACTGGACAACTTCAGAGAATTTCTAGGCTTTGGTGGATGGAACAAGGCCCAAACACCTCCAGAATTACATATCAAAGAAAGATGTAAGTGAAATTGAAGACAACAGTAGACAAGTTACCTCTGACAAGATAGGGGGATTGTAGTGGAAGCCCTATGTCAGCTCCTTGTAGGCAAGGATTTTGTACTATACTCTTTACACCCAGGGACTGGCATAGAATTCATGTTTCTTGTATTGAAGTCATTGCCAAATGCATTGTACCTTGAGTTGGTATAAGACTAGGGAAAGAAGTCGTGATCATTTCAGCACAGGGGAGCCTGGCAAGGCTGAAGAGAGGAAGTTAGATTTAAATTGGGTCTTGAAGGATGGTATAGAATTGAAATACTTAGAGAATAGGGCTTTTCATATTTTCATGAAAATATCAGGCTATGGGCTTAAAATATCAAAAGATAGTATAAAAGATAGAATTGCAAGAAACATATAAAAACATTGATGGATTTTCAAGTGGAGAGTAGTTTCATTATGGATATTGTTATTTTTCCTTAGTGGAAATTTTATGCTTATTTTGTTGTTGTGGGCTGTCATGGAACTTTGAGTGTGCTAGAGAGGAGGAGAAAATGAATTTAAGGTTAGGTGGGGGAAGTATTATGCTTGTTATTTGGAACAAATGTGTAGGATGGTATCTAATCTCAATGTTTACTTTCTAAAGTAAATATAGTGGCACCTGGGAATGCCTAACAACAAGTCACAAGATCGCTGTTTTGGGTTATGAAAATTCTAAAGGTCAGTACTAGGCAGGATCAATAGATGTGATTTCAGCAAACTCTTCTCAATGGACAATTGTACTCAATTAAAAATTAATCCCTAAATGATCATTTTTTTTCAGCTGTAGATTTAAGTCAAAATAAATAAAAAAAGAGGCTAAAGGAAAATAAGAAAAGGTCATAAAAAGTCGTGTTTGAGTTAGACGTAGTACTTACCCAGTTTAATTCAATTCAACTAATACTTATTGAGTATTTCCAATGTACTGGGTGCCATCTGGACTAAAAAAAAGACATATGTGAAGTGATCAATGTCCTCAAGGAATTATAAAACAGTTGGAGCCTACAATCATGTATTTCAGAATCTCCACGTTGAGTGCTGCTTCAGAGACCAGCCAGTCCAACCTATATCTTACCAAGACTCTCTGATGCAACATTCTGCTCTATAGTCTTCCAGCCTTTGCACGAAGATGTTCAGTGAGAGGGTGATCGTTGTCATATCCCATCATGCAGGCTATTTTGCTTTTGGATAGTTTTAAGTGTTAGAAAGTTCTTATTTTTGTTATTTTCCCTTCTTGTTGAGTAGCAATTTGCTTCACCGAGACTTCTATTCATCCTTTGGGGACAAGAGCAGAAAGTATTTACTTTCATACAAGAACCTTGCAAATATTTGAATGCAGTTTTCATGTCTCTTCTAAGTTTCTTCCAGCATAGGTCCAAGTCAGAAAGACCAAGCAAATTCATAGAACACTCAGAGAAAATTACAAGAGAGTACATAATTCAATAAGATCTAAAATACCCTCCTGTCACCACCTCTCTCCATTGCAATAAACTTCAATTGTACCCTATTACTCACTTAAAAAAAATGCAAACTACTTAGCCTAAAGCATCCCCTACATCTAGATATGGCTTTAATTACTGTATTTTATGTCTTTACCAAATTTTGCCTTGAAATTTTCCATTTCCTTGTCATTGTTCATCATCATATCCAAAACTTAGAATGAGATTTGTCTCCCTCTGTCTCCCTCTGTCTCTTTCTCTGTCTCTGTCACTCTTTATCTATCCTGTTCTGTCTATATACATATATATGTATGTATACACATACACACAGAGTTATTTGTATATTCCCTCCATCTTTAGAATGTGAGCAGAGCAAAAACCATGTTTTTTTCTTTCTCTGTATCCTTGATCCTTAGCATTGTACCTGGCACAATGTAAATGCTTAATGATAATAAACCATAATAATAACTAGGCTTTATATATCATTTTAAGGTTTGCAAAGCACTTTACAAATAATATCTCATTTGATCCTTACAAAAACCCTGGGAGGTAGGTGGTATTATTTTTCCATCTTTGTAGTTGAGGAAACTGAGGCAGACAAAAATTAAGTGATTTGCTCAGGGTCACACAGCTACTAAGAGCCTCAGGTCACATTTGAATTCAGTTCTTTCTAACTCCAGACTCAGTCCTCTGTTCTCTGGGCTACTTGTCTGACTGAGATTTTTGTGTTAAGGAGTTCACATTCTACAATTTTGATAATACACAGAATACAACCTCACATATTAACATTGTATTCTTAAATCAGTTTCTTATGTCACATACAAAAACATAATATAGACACATACCACATTACTGCATTAGCAGTTAGAGCAAAGAAATAAAACACAATGAGAAAATGCATTGCTGAGCAAACACCCTGGCCATAGACACCACAGATTTCATTTTCGTTCAAAGCGCAGAAGAAATACATTTCAGTGGTGAACATCATCTGCCTACATCAGGCAGCAAGGTAGCTCAGTGTTGGATTTAAAGTCAGGAATATATGAGTTTGAATCCTGCTACTATTCAACTATTTTGAAATGGCAATTGGTCAAATCCATTCTTGGATTCCAGAAGTTCCATTTCTTGGACTTCCGTCAGTTCTCAGACCCTTCTATGAATCAGCATTCCACACAGATAATGCAGCATTCATTCACTTGGCAAAAAAAAAAGGGGGGAAGAATAAAAGGATGATGGCCAAAAAAAATTGTTTTTCTTAAATATGCCTTGCCCTTCTTTCTAATAAGCTTCCCTTCTATTCTTTATCTCCAGCAAAGAAGCAGCTTCATGGCATTATTTACTGATGAATCCATACTGACACTCAACCCTCTCTCTCTGGTGAATGCCCACGTGTCGATTTTCATTTTGCTCTGAAGCCAAGAGCATACTGATATCACCGACATCAACCCTTATCGCTGCTCAGAGAGAGGAAGGCAGAGGAGATTGTTGCCACCAGTCTCCTACCATATGCTCCGAGTTTTCCCAGCACTCAAGTTTCCAAAGCCCTGATGGTCTGAAAAAGGGGCTCCTTCTCTTCATAATGACTCCAATGTATGCTTGAGGGGTTGCTCAAGTGGGCCTCGCCGTCATTGCTCCTTACGAGACTGCAAAAGACGTCACTCCAGCCTGCTAATGCTGCCGCCCTCGTTAGCAGTCCAGGCAAAGCATCCTCTCCCTTATGTTTCTTTAAAAACCACAACCACATCCACTGTCTATGATGAAAGAAGCCTTTGCTTGAGAGGTCTTCCACATGAATGTTTTTCACAGATAAAGTTGCCCTCAAAATCCAGTTGTGCAGATTTCATCTATTTCTTCCGTAAATGAGTCAGTAGAATATATTGGAAGGAGTTCCAGACTTCTAGTCAGAAGACCTGGTTAAGATTTCTTGGTTTGCCACTTATCTGCAAGTCCCTCAAACCACTCTGTATGTTGATTTCTTTGTCAGGTAATCAAATAAGCTCTTTGGGGTCAGGTGTTCACTTGTTTCTTGTGTCACCAGAGCCTGACGCATAGTAGCTGCTTAATAATCATAGACTGATTGCCTTACTCATCTCCCTGGTTGGTTATCAATCAGTCAACAAGGATTTATAAGGTGCCTCCTATGTGCCAGGCACTGGAGACACAAGACTGAAGTGAATTAGTCTCTGCCTTCAGGGAACTTATATTCCAAGGGGGACATAATATATGTCTACATGTGAACATAGATAGAGATCTATAAATAGATATAGGTCAAGATAGAAATAAATAGATATAGATATAGATAAGCATGTATACACACGTCTTTCTCACTTATCATCTGTCTTTCATCCATCATCTATTCATCCATCCTTCTTCCTTCTTTCTTTCCTTCCTTCCTTTCTATCTACTTATTCCAAAGGGCACACAATATGTGTATATGTATATAAAATAAAGATATATGTCATCACAGGCATTTCTGGCTCTATATATCCCTCTGCTTCCATTCCCACAGCGAGCCCTTTCCTTGCACCAAACAAAAACAGTTAGGCAAAACCAACAAAACAATCTGATCTGATACCAATACAGCGTTCCTCACTCATACTCTCCCCTCTCCCACCTGCAGCCATTTCCCCAGTTCCCAAAGGATGTCATATTTCCTCATCTCCTTTCCAGACTTAAGATAAATTGTAATTAGATGGTGGTATTATAGACTTTTTTACTTCAACAATGAAAAGCTTACTTTTATGAACTTCCACATTTTACCTACAGTAAATAGAGTCCAACCCTCTTATTTTACAGATGAGGAACATGACACACCACGGAAGAGTTTAAGCTAGCAATAGTTTCTTCCATTCCAGCTCTACGTTAATTTTATCATACTTCATGGCCATTTTGAAATGATACTGCTCCTTCCATGTTGGTTCTGTGCTAGGTTGTGCTTTCCTAGTGGGCTCATGTTTTGCCATTTTTCAGAATGTCTTTTAGTGAAGGGGAGTCTTTTGCTTTCTGCATTCCAGTGTCTTGCCCCCTTGTCAAAGACAGGAACATTTGAAGCCTTAGAATTTTTTTCTTCACATGATAGATGTTCTAGAAAGGAAAGGTCAGGTGGGAACAGGACCCAGAGTCAACTGTTAAAGTGAGGTGCAATAAGTAAACTTTCTCCTTTGTTGTTTCCTCCCCTTGTTCACACTTGAATTTAGCCCATTAGTTAGAGAGGTGAGATTTTGTTGAGCCATAAAACATTAGAAAAATTGCATGAAATTTCAATCAAAGGCTCCCAGATGTTAGGAGTAGTGTTACAATGGATACATTCTTGGGCCTATTTTTCCAGTAAAAAAGAGAGATAATGTTCAAGTACATAAAGTCAGAAAGACTTAGGTTTGGTGTCTGTCTCAGAAGCTTAGTAAGCTGTGTAATCCTGGCAAAACGACATATCCTGTTTGATCCCCAGTTTCTTCTTCAGTAAAATGGCAAGAGCACAAAATTCTTAGGGACCTCTAAGCAACTCTCTCAGGGTATAAGTCTTAGGGAGATGTTAGTCTGCATTGGTAGAAACAATTTCCTTATGGTGAGTTCCCCATAGTAAGGCAGCTAGGTGGTACAGTGGATAGAGCACCAATGCAGGAGTCTGGAGGAACTGAGTTCAAATCTCGCCTCAGACACTTGACATTCACCAGCTGTGTGACCTTGGGCAAGTCACTTAACCCCAATTGTGTCATCCTGGGTCATCTCCAGTCATCCTGATGAATATCTGGTCACTGGATTCAGATGGCTCTGGAGGAGAAGCGAGGCTGGTGACGTGCACAGCCCTCCCTCACTGAAAATAAAGTCAAATGCAAGTCATGTCATCATTTCTCTGATGGCATGGTTTCTTTGGCACAAAATAATGACATAAACAATGTAATTATTATCTAGTTCTTTTCATCTTCTGATGATGATGTCAGTTACCCAAGTAATAGTAATAATATGAATAGTAATAGTAACAGTAAAGAAGAAGACCTGGGATTTTATTTACTCATGGAATTCCCAGATGAAGAAACTCCCTCTTCTAGTGCAGGTTGGGACCTTCCCTACAACTCAGTATTGTAGAGAGTTGTGGAGGACACTTAGAGGTGAAGGATCTTGCCCAGGGTTGCACAGTCAGTACATGTCAGAGAAGTAGGACTTAAACCTAGGTCTTCTTGCCTTTGAGAATACCTCTCTGTACCAAGCTGTCTTTTCTACTTCTGTCCTTTACTACCCAGGTGACCTTGGGTAGTAATATCGATATGCAACTAAATGCATTCAAATACTATTAGATGCCATTTGAGACAATTTAGAAAAAGAACTTAGTATTGCCAAGATCTAGAAACTGAGCAAATAATTAAGGAAGCTGAAAAAATGCCAAGGAAGAGTTACTCAGAAGGGACATAAGGAATAATTACAGAGAAATGTTGTTGTTCAGTTGTGTCTGACTCTTTGTGACTTCATTTAGATTTTTCTTGGCAGAGATACTAGAGTTGTTTGTCATTTCCTTCTTCAGCTTATTTTACAAATGAGGAATTGAAGCGAACAGGGTTGAGTAACTTGCCCAGGGTCACATGGCTAATAAGTGTCTGAGGCCAGATTTGAACCGATGAAGAGTCTTCCTAACTTCAGGCCCAGCACTTGTAGACTTGCTGTTTAGCTGCCCCATCAGAGAAATGAGCTGGGTAATTAACAAAGATATTGTGCCAATCACTCTGTAATAAGAATTAGGGATACCCAATGGATAGTTTGAATGGCTCATTGTATGGACCTAAAAAAAATCACATGGTATTGGAACAGCAGATGTATAGTACCAGAACTTGGGTTCAGATCACGTTACTCATTTACTACTGCCTGTGTGAACACAGGTAAATTGCTTAGCTTCTCCCTATCTTGGTTTCTTCATCTGTAAAATGAGGGAGGTTGTATTTGATGATATCTAAGTTTCCTTCTAATTCTCAACCCATGATCTCATGATTCTGTGATTCATTGATGTCATATGCTATCAAGAAACTCAGGAGAAGGTCCCCAACATGTTTGGGTTGGCCCTATGTGGAGCATTTATTGGAGGCCTTAGACATGCATCACATAGGAAAAGAAGGCACAGATATGTTGCTATCTGCATTGCTGGAGGGAGTACTGTCCTTGAGGAGACCAGAGATCCATGAAGACCTTGGCATATTTAGGAATGTAGTGTTAGAATTGTACAAAGTAAAGCCTGTGTACCTTCACAAACTTGTCTCAGTTATTAGGTTAGTGTCTCTTTATCTCAAATTACCTGGATTTGAAAAGCATTGTAGTGTGGGAGGTTGGTGATGTATAGCATGTGATAAAACTGAACTCATGATGAGGTTCTGGGTAATTCTTTAACTTTTTATGAGACTCTGTGACATCGATGAATAATTCATTGATGGCACTGAACAGGCTGAACCACACAATGGTTTTCTCCTCAGGGTGATTTGGTGCCAGTGTTGAAAGCCCTAAAATGTGTGTTAAGAAAAGCATAGCAATAGGGAGGGATTTAAGACAGACGACACCAGCAGCTCCCTAGGGAGCAACTGTCAACATTTACAGGTCTGGTTCCTTAGAACATGTAAGCATAGCATTGTTGAACTCAATACAAATATAGTTTGAAGTATATACATACATACACACACATATATACATATACATATATGCATATATATATAACTTAAATGTGAATACCACACACACACACACACACACACACACACACACACAGAGTTAAAGAAAGTCCTTTCAAAATGTGTATGTTACTTGAAGCTTAAGGGATCTAGCCATTTCAGGGATAGATATTTATGGTTAAGGTTATGTTATGGGCTCAGAATAACTTTTATCACTCGACTTTTTAGTGAGTTTTTATTTTTCGAAGGTGCAGTATACCTTGGCTAAAGGTCAGATTAAGTGTCAAGGGATATGAAGTGATGGGAGCTAAGTAACCCTGGTAGGGTAACAGGGAACATAACCAGAGAACATTGCTAGCTGATATGACTTCTGGGAAAACTAGAACTTTCTCTCAAATTCAGAGGAAAATTATTGATTCCATGATGTTTCAGATTTATTTGATAAGTTTATAGCACTGGGTCTTAAACCTTAAAGATCTGAAGCACATTATCCTTTATCATATTGAATATTTAAGTTGGCAAAATTAGGGAGAATCTTAGATATTCTTGCATGTATGATCATGCAAATAATGACACACCCTGAGAAGTCCCACTGATATATAGAGGTGAGACTTCATTTGAGTAATGGAAATCCATTGGGTTTGGAGTCAGACCACTTGGGTTTTGATACTAAGTCTGCTACTCATTCTTTCATTCTTGGGACTTAGTCTCTTTATTTTGTCATTATTCCACATGAGTAAGCAAAGTAATTATTAAGTTTGCTGTGTACATGGTACTGTGCTAGGTCCTGATGATACAAAAACCAAAACAAATCAGTTCCTTCCTGAAAGAAGAGAGCACTAATTACTGGGAGAAAGGCCCACTGTAAGAGACAGCTCTTGTTCTGATTCTCAAAGGAGATAGGAACCCCAAGAGGAGAACATGAGGAGGGAAAGCATTTCAGACATGGGAGACAGGTTGTATAAAGATGAGTGGGTGAGAAGTGTTAGCAAGTGGGCCTAGAACAGAGAGTCCTGAAGGAGGAATCATGAAGGAAACAGACCAAGATTAGGGAAGTGTCTCTATCTAACCAGGATGCAAGGAAATCTGATGAAATATAATTAGATGAAGAATTTTAAGTCTGGGAGCTTGTTTTTTTCCCCATACTAAGAGGGTGAAATAGACCATCAAGGACCTGCTATTGGGTACCCCACTATATGTGCCCCAATATATTGGAAGTGATAGATGAAGTACTATATCAAAATTTAGGAATGATATTTTGCTAAGTGTGACTTCAGGTACAAGTTATTTCTGCTCCCTTTCCACATTTTCCCGAAGGGAACTTGATTGTTCTGCATCTGGGGTCAAAGGACGTTGGTTGAAATTCCAGGTGAGTCACCCTCTCTGGACCTCAATTTTCTCAAATATAAGATGAATTGGACTAGGTGGCTTCCAATTCTTAATCTATTTTTCTCTGATCTTTTGGACATGGCTCATTTCTTGTGGTAAAGAGAGCTGTTAGAGACTGGATCTGTGATTTCTTTGATATAGAGAACTACATCAGTGAGACCATGAGGAATCTCTTTTTCTCTCTACTAATTCACATTGGACCTCTTATGATGTTAGAAAGTACTCCTTCCTGAGGTAATAATAATGTGTTACTATGGCTCAGACCCATGACAATCAGTTTAGGGAGGTCCTTAAAGAGGATGTAGATGTCTATTAGTGAGTTGTCTAATTCATTGAGGAACAACTAAGAATCACAGTGAGTCAGGAAGACTTGAATTCAAATCCAGCCTCAGACTCATACTAGCTGTATGACCCTAGACAAGTCATTTCCCCTCTGTCTGCCTCAGTTTCCTAGAGTGTTAATGGAGGTACCTACTTCCCAGGTTTGTTTTGAGGATCAAATGAGATAATGTTTGTAAAGTGCTTACCAGTGTTTGACACTTAGAAGATGCTTATTCTCTCCCCTCCTTTCTGAGAGGTTAAATGAGTGACCTGGGGTAAAACAGTCAGCATGTGCTGGAGGTGATACTCAGACCCTGTTTATCTTGACTCAGAAGTCCTCTCACTACCCATTATGCCACCCTCTGTGATGTATCTACTAATAGTAGACACTTGTAGAACACATCAAAATTTGCCAAGCATGTTACATAAACCAACCCATCTAATGCTATGCCATCAGATTCCAGTAGAAAGCAAACTGTCTCTCCAAATGGCAAGATGGTAATAAATATAATTATAAAGGACCTTCTATAAGGAGAAACAGAGCAGCCCAGCAGCCCTTTCATCACAGAAATTTCTAAAATAAGTATAAACTGAAAATCACGAAGATAAACTCTACTGTAACAATATTATGTATTTATAGGGAAAAGGAATGAGGAGATCATCTTTTATGCATGGAAATTGAAGTAGTCTAAGCAATTAGAGATAATTTGAGCCACTCAAGAGCTCCAGATGGAGAAGGAAGAGTTTGTTTACTCCTTTTTTTTTCTTTTTAAAGTTAGAACGGTGGCTCTCCACTGTGAGTTGGGGCCAGAGAAGTACAGCCGGTGGGGCAGGTGGAAAAACCAGAATAACTTTCTTCTTTTCTTACTGAGATGTTGTTGATAATGTCCAAGAGATTACACAGACCTTTGTTGATGTGCTAAGAGAGGCACAGCAGGAGAAGAAGGAAAAAATAAATGTTTCTTAATGGAAAACATTTTACCAGGATTAATCTGCTGTTTACTGGTTTGGGAACGGATTAATCTGTTGATTAAAGAATCAATAGAAATAAACGTTCACTTTAGGACTGCTCCTTTGGAAAGCTTCAGCTGTTTCAGCTGATAGCCTTGGATTGCTGCTGTTTGCTCGATTCGGGCCCAGGGGAACGATGTCGGATGTGTCTCTCCCTCCGCCCCCTCTTGCCCCCACTTTCATCGCTGTCTTTCTCCGAAATGCCTTTTTCATTTGCTCTGATTTGGATTCATTTGGTACTTTTGGTGATATCTGCCTTTCCTCTGTGTGTCTTCATTTTGAAGGCATTTGAATATTTAATACCGTGATGGAATATCCATGCATATGTAATGTATGATTTAAGGACAATCAATGTATTAATAGTAATGATGAGATTCTAAGAAGGCAAATGAATCACTGGGGCTTTTGCAAACATTCCATTTGTGCCAAGCACGATCTCTGGAGGAAGTGGGCCTGCTCTCCTTTTTTGGTGTGTTGTTTTTTGGGGGGGCGCCTACGTGACCAGGTGTAGAAAGGAATGATTGACTTCTAATGAAAACTGCCCCACAGTTCAGGAACATCACAAGATATCTGTGGGCATAAAATATAACTGCCACTGTGTGGATTAGCAGTTTCCAAGAGGAGATAGATGTCATCTAATTCTCAGTTACAGGATGATGAAAAGGCATACCTGATTGATCAGTAGGTTCCAAAGAGAAATTCCGAATTTTGTTCTTACTCTGTTAAATTAAACAGACTTACAAACTATATATAATAGAAGTTCATGGTTTCCTATGCAATCCTGTTTTTCATTTTTATATGTTGAAATGTTTATAATAATCAAAATAAAAACAGCCAGAATTTATACAGTGCTTTAAGGTTCACAAGATATCCAGTTTAACCCTTACAGCAACCTTGCCCATGTTTATTAATTCTAAAGTTCATAATAAAAGAGAAAATTAAAGAAAGAAAAGAAAGTCTAGATGATCTAATAATTTCTTGAATAATATTTTATTGCTACTGTTGACCTCAGTCTGGACACTTTTTTCTTTAACTTGGATCAAGCAAGAAAGCATACATAAAATGCTTTGCAAATATAAAACTATCTCAGTTTACCAAAGTAGGCAATACCACTCCCTGAGGGTGGAATGATGGGGTGGGGGGAGTCGTAGTAGACTCTAGTGTACTTGGGGGGCCATTGAATGAAAATAAGGATTAACCTTATCTAATCCCAGGGGGATGCTGAATAATTTTCTTTTTGAAAAGGGGGAGGTGGGTCAAATGAGTTTGGGAACTTCTAAAGGTGATGCATTTTTAGGTATGTATTATTAGTTAGGTGGCCCAATGAATACAGTGCTAGAGTTAGAATCAAGAAGACTGGAGTTCAAACACCCTCAGACCCTCATTTGTTGTGTGATCCTGGGCAAGTCATTCACCTCTGCCTGCCTCAGTTTCCTCATCTGTAAAATGAAAATAATTTTAGCACCTACTTTTCAAGGTTGCTGTGAGGATGAAATACTATTACAGGGCACTGTGCAAACCTTAAAGCTCTTGATAAATTCTGGTGTTGCTATTCTCATTATTAGGATTATTTTAAAGTTGTGTTCATTTCTACTTTGTAATGTAGTAGAAATTTGATTGGATTGGGAGACAGAGAAAATAGGTTTAAATCTTGGTTTGACTATTTTCCCATCTGACTGACTTTAGGAATCATCCAGTCTTTCTGAGTCTCAAATTTTTCATCTGTTAAAAAAGGAGATGACAGAAATTAGAGAGTTGATGTCAGAGTTAGGAAGTTCAAATTCTGTCTTGGTTGGCTGTATCACCCTATATAAGTCATTTGATCTTTCAATGCTCGGACAATTGGGCATTTCTAAGTCTGTATCAGAACTGTTGACCAGCTATGTTGGCAGTGAAAATTATCTCCTTGGGAGTTCCTTCTACCTATGAAATGACAGGTTCCAGATCTGGATGCAAAAAAAGAGAGAAGTTTGAATTAAGTGATTTACAAAATTCTATATGACCCTAAGTGGAAGGTGCCATGTATGCCATTTAACCTTTATGGCTTTGATTTCTCCTCAATAAGGTGATCACATTCCCTAGTTCATATAGTTCATTGTAAGGATGAAATGAGATACTAGCAACATCTCATAGTCATGTAGCTAATTCCTCCAATTTATGTAATTCCTCACAGCAACATAGAGAAGTAGGCAATGACACAGGTTAATGAAAATAACAATATGTATGTATGATATAGCATTTTAGTGGAGTTTATAAGGTGCTTCATATATAAGCATACAAATGTTTGCATTTTCATTTGATTTGGCCAATAGTCCTGAGAGGTCGGAGCTATTATTACTGTCATTTTATAGATGAGGATGCTAAGGCTGAGAGAAATGAAGTGACTTGCCCAGAATCACAAAGCTAATATGTGTATGAGTTAGGATTTGCACTCATGACTTCCCTACTCTAAGTCCATCGTCCATTGTACCTAGCCAACCCAACTATGCTCAGATAGGCTAATTATTAATTGACTTAATTGAATTAACCAAGAACTTCTAACTCCAAACTGTGAAGTAAGTAATAGCAGCTTAGGAAAAGCAAGGATTTTTATGAGACACGATTTTATCAGTTCTTTCCTGAAGCTGAGCCAAAGAGTGAAGGCAATAAGGGACTGGTGCTTGTTTCACATCTAGAAAGGGAGAAATCTGAAGAGAATGAGCCAGAAACTTGTGCCAAGGAGATATTGAAGTTAAAATGTAAATGCAATGAGAATCAGAAATTAGGCTAGGGCATCCATTTGAGGAGGAGAAGGAGGAGGAGGCAGAGGGTCAGTGCAGAGAACAAGAAACCTGGAGACACATGGACAGAGAGGGATCATGGTTGGACTTCAAGATTTGGTTTTGATCATTATAGAAAGTTTGCATATCCAGAGTTTCATCTGCTTTTTGGGTGTGTGTGTGTGTGTGTGTGTGAAGTACCACTCACCCTAGCCAAGACAGACAAAATACACTATGTCTGTCGACAGAGGGACCCAGCTATGAACTCGGAGCCTTTCTACTATACATTGGTCCCTTCTATATAAAAATCTATTTTTCTTTGCCTCATTAAAGGGGCCATCCCCTGATTACTTCTTAAACAGGCTTAGTCACTAAATGGGCGTTGCCTCACCCTAAGTGAGTATTTGAATAGACCTTGACCTAAAGGGGCCAAGGTCTCCCAGTGCACCCTGGGTCATCTCCAGTCATCCTGAGGAATATCTGGTCACTGAGTTCAGATGGCTCTGGAGGAGAAGTGAGGCTGGTGACCTGCACAGCCCTCCCTCACTCAAAACAAAGTCAAGTCATGTCATAATTTCTCTGATGGCATGGTCTTCTTCAACAACGAAGGATGAGCACAGCAACCATGAACCGATAATAATACATTGGCTGAGTGTTTTCAGGGTCATAAAGGATTAGAGCTATAAGCTATTACTATTATTCATCCTCCTTGAAAGGCAACAATTTCAGTTTTAAGGGATCCAAGTATCTTCGATCTAAAAACACATGAGCAAGAATCTCCCCTAAAAGGATACTTCAAAATAATCATTTGTACCTAGGTTCAAATCCTGCCTCAGACACATAGCCATGTGACCTTGGGCAAGTCACGTAACATCTCAGTCTGTTTCCTCATCTGTAAAATGAAAGAGTTGGACCCAATGGCCTTTGACCTTCCTTCTATCTCTAAATCTGTAATTCTCTGACCTCCAGAGAAGACCAGCCTGCTTCCCGCTAAGGAAGAACTTTCCACTTTTGGGTGGCTTCATTGTTAGGGCATTGTTTAACCCCTTAACATCATGCGTGAATTTGTCTCTTTGCATTTTCTACCCCTTTCTCCTAGTTCTGCCCTCATAGGTGCAGCAGAAGTCAGGCGCTTCTTTGCCATGTCCTCCTTGAAGGCAACTCTTGTGTTCTTGAAAATTATTATTTTCTTCAGGCTCAATATCCACTTACTTCAATGTCTCATAATGCTACAGAGGTGATGCTGAATTCTTGAAGATTACGCCAGGAGTTTTCTTCCCAAGCTGGAAAGTCTCCTAATATGGGCCCAACAACTGGCACTGTGTCTTGTCTGAGGACCAGAAGGCTCTTGTGCAGATGAAAAATACCTCTCGAACTTAGCAAAAATATGTGAGAAACACAGATATGAGAACTGATATGGAAAAAAGAATGTCTTGAAACTACCAACTTACTGTGTTCATCCTTCGTTCCCAAAGAAGACCATGCCATCAGAGAAATGAGGACATGACTTTGGTTTGAGTGAGGGAGGGCTGTGCAGGTCACCAGCCTCACTTCTCCTCCAGAGTCATCTGAATCTAGTGACCAGATAGTCATCAGGATGACTGGAGATGACCCAGGATGCACTGGGAAACTTTGGCCCCTTTAGACCAAAGTCTATTTAGGTCCTCACTTAGGGTGAGGCAACTCCTATTCATTGAACAGGACTGTTTAAGAAGTAGCCAGGGCATGGCCCCATTAATGAGGAAAAGAAAAAGAAAGACAGCAGGCTGTTGTGTTATAGGGGTTGGAATCACACGATGGAAGTGCTGGCATACTCATAACATCACAGGTCTTTGGAACTAACAAAGCATAGAATATATGCTATGTTAATATGTAATATTATAACATCTTATGGAAGTTATATATTGTATATCATAGAATTGTATATTATTTGTATATATTATATATTTTATAGAAATTGTATATTACATATAATAGTGTAATTGCTATTATGCATTCCCTTTCCCAATGGAAAATTTTTTGCTAGTTGTGCCTCATTCTTGAAACATACACCCTTCCACCTCCACCAGGCAGAATCTTTCATGTCTTTTACTACTTGTACGAAGCCTTTCCTGATTCCTCACTCCCAAATGCCAGAGCACCACTCTCAAATCTACTTTGCATCCCTTTTGTATATATCGCATATGGTTAATAATAGATGCATATGCAGGCACCCCAGCTTTAGAATGTAATTCCTTTGGGAAAGCAGACCTGTGGCTTCTGTAGGATAATGTCGATTCCCTGTGATCCAGTGAGGACCTGATCTTGAGCTCCAGGGGCGGTGGGAGCAGCCACAGGAGAGGAAGGTGTGTGTGTGTGTGTGTGTGTGTGTGTGTGTGTGTGTGTGTGTCTGACAGCAGGGGGCGGAGCCTCAGGAGGGGTGTGTCTGTGTGTCTGAAAGCAGGGGGCGGAGCCTCAGGAGGGGTGTGTCTGTGTGTCTCTGAAAGCAGGGGGCGGAGCCTCAGGAGGGGTGTGTCTGTGTGTCTCTGAAAGCAGGGGGCGGAGCCTCAGGAGGGGTGTGTCTGTGTGTGTCTCTCTAGGACAGCAGGGGGCGGAGCTTCAGCGGGAAGGTGTGGGAGGAGCCAAGAGAAGCCAGGGGGCGGGGCCATAAACGTTTAGTTCCCACCCACGGGGCTTCGAGACTTCCAGTCTGCACGTTAGCGGTCGGGAGCGGAGGCATGGCCGGTACCATCCAGAAGCCCACCCTGGGCTCCGGCCCCCCAAGAAAGAAGACGGGCCCCAAACCCGAGCTCACGGAGGAACAAAAACAAGAAATCAGAGAGGCGTTCGATCTCTTCGACACCGACGGCACCGGGACCATAGATGTCAAGGAGCTCAAGGTGGCCATGAGAGCTCTGGGCTTCGAACCCAAGAAGGAGGAGATCAAGAAGATGATAGCCGACATCGACAAGGAGGGGGCGGGGAAAATCAGCTTCAACGACTTCCTGGCCGTGATGACCCAGAAGATGTCGGAGAAGGACACCAAGGAAGAGATCCTGAAGGCCTTCCGACTCTTCGACGACGACGACACCGGGAAGATCTCCTTCAAGAACCTGAAGCGCGTGGCCCGGGAGCTGGGGGAGAACCTGACCGACGAGGAGCTGCAGGAAATGATCGATGAGGCGGATCGAGACGGCGACGGCGAAGTCAGCGAGCAGGAGTTCCTGCGCATCATGAAGAAGACCAACCTCTACTGAGGCTGACGCCTCTGTCCCTGGCAGGCCCGGCCCGATGGTTCTGGTTCCGAAGCTCCCTTGGTTCCGTTTTTGAGTAACACAGAGGCTGATGTTCCCCTTCCACTAACTTGTCTAGATAATTATATCAGCAAATACCTGAATCAATTGTATGTTTTCTAGAGAATTCTAAAAATGTAGTTCTAGATAATACATCTTGGCAAGGAATTATTCAATGCAGAAGCCACCAGGCTTAAGGATGGAGGCTTAAACCCCTCCTCTTTTGCCTGGCATCTCTTCTTTCATGAATGTTACACCAAACCCCAGAGCAAAATTCAAGTGTTATGGCCACCAAAGTGGCAACAAAGAATACCTCCTTTAAGGTGCAGGTTCCCTTATCACCTTGCTTCCATCATCTCTTCCCCCTGCCATGCTCAGGTGTATCAGCAGGACCATGTGATTGGCTTGTAGGCCACCATTCCAGGCCATTTTTTCCCTCCCTCTTCCATTCACCCCTTTGATTTTTATTGACTTAGCTCTTTTAAGAAGAAATTAGCTTACCACCTTCTTTGTTGTGTCTGAAACACACTGACATACTTATTGTCTTGTGAAGGGCTTGGAATGGTCCATGGCATCCTCTCCAGTCAGTACTGGGGTAGCTGCATCTAGCTCACCCATTTCGTGTGTCATCCTGGCAAATGCTCTTTCCTTTTCCCAGGCCAGGTCACCAAATGAAAAAAAGCTAAATGTAATGTTAGCCTAAGAAAATAATAAATAGAATAGGTTGGCTTAATACTAATGTTAAAAAAAAAAAAGCATTTCCTTAGTTCATGAGCTTTAAGGGCTTAGTTGCTTTGAAAATTGGGGTGGGTGGGGTGGGTGGTGTTTCAAGTATTTAGCAAAGCTGTTTTCCCTTTTACCTGCTTGGAAGAAAGGGAACTGGCTGTTGTCTTCATTAGAAATCTAATGTAACCACGGCCATTTTCTACCGATTTTGTTACAAGTTCCTCTTTACTGGTTAGCTCTAAGAACCTTTGGTTCTTGTTAGTCCGTGACTTTCTCCTCCTCTGATGTATGGACACTGACCACCAAGTGTCCCACGTGGGTAGTCTGACACACTGCTCTGTAACTCCCAGTGGTCTGTTCTGTGTTGATGCTATTTATTTTCTCTGTTGCGAATAAAGTCTTTCTTGTTAAAAAAAAAAAAAAAAAAGAATATAAGCCCCTTGAAGGCAGGGGCTATTTCACTCTTGTCTTTAAATCTCTAACACTTCCCTAACATCATGCCTAACACACAATAAATACTTAATTAATGATTACCAACTGATTGATTTGAAACTAATAATTTCATCCTAGAAGGAATAACTTCTTTATACAGCAGATATTTATTTTTGTCTGATTGCTTTCGAGATGGATTGAAATTTGTATTTTCCTTTTTTTTTAATCAGAGGTCATTTTTATTTCATTGATTTTTCTCTCAGTATTGTCCTTGCTTTTATGACACTAATTTGATATTTCAAGTGGTGAAATCAGCTTCTGGGACACTTTGGTTATAGAATGTCCCTTATTACAGCCATTTATCTTCATTGGCTTTCATTCATTTGTCTTATTCTCAGTCGCTCATAGCCATTTTGGTATAATTGATTTCACGTCATTTTGTTACCCTGTGTCTCTTCCCTTCCTTTCTTTTTTTCTTTAGTATTTTCATATTAAGGCTGCATTATGCATTCTTTGCCATTTGCTAAACAAATTATGCATAGACAGGTCTATCTTTTTTTTTTTTTTGTGAATCTACCCCACTTTAAGCTTTATATCTAGGTCTTGAAGAAGAAAGCTTTCACCCACAGTTGTTTACTTGAAGCCTGGGAGATTGATTTACATGTCTTCATTGATAGCCACTTGTTTGACGAGCCTTAAGAAAACCAGGAATATTAACCTTAGCAGTTAGCACAATGGTCTGGGTACAAAACTTCAGAATAATCAAATTATTGACCTATAAGAACTAGAATCATACATAAAAACATAACCATAGCAACACCATGAGCTACTGGTCTTTGTTAGAACAGACAAAGAAAGGAGAAATTCTTTTGTAGAGTTGATTAATAGATTTCCTTGAATCTACATGTGCTTATTAGCTGGTCTAGTGAATTCATGCTATGTGCTATAAAGCCTTAAAATATTCAGGAATTCAAATGAATCTATTATCTCATTGCTTTGGAAATTGCCCCCAGTTATTCAAATCACAGACCATCCACTTGTGCTTACCCTGTATCTCTTGTCTGTGTCTCACCAAAACTTCATCAAAAAAGGTCTACCCAAGGGTGCAGAAGGATTCCTTGCTTTCTCCTGCCATCACAAGGATATCATTAAAACACAGGGGATATTATTCATTCATTCACTCTCCTAGTGACACAATCGACCTACCTCCTTTTATGATTTTACATTTTGCTTGCCTGAAACTTTTCTCTCTTTGCTATACATTATTTCCTCCTTGACTAACTGACAAATGAAGAATAAAGTAGATGTTTCTTTCTCAGCCAATGAACTCATATGATTGTCCCAGTGTTAAATCAGCAATATTTAAATATAAATCCGTGATCTGAGCAGAGTGTCAGGAATGCAAGATAAAGATTGTCAGCTGTCTTTTCTGTCTTCTCATTCCCACCCTCCACTGTTGCTGGTGGCTTCCTTGAGGCTTCAAGGCCTGCTGGGAATCAGGAAGCATTTATTCTATTACCTCAACCTAAATATCAGGATAACTTTAGGGTCTTTCTGGTGTCTGTGTGTGTGTGCACGTGTGCATGTGCATATGCATGTGTATGTGTATGTGTGTGTGTGTGTGTGTGGATGTGGGAGTAGTGAGGAAGAGTAGGAAATAGTCCATGTAGGCAAAGATCTAATAAAACAGATGAAAATATCTTGATTAACCCTAAATCATCTAGCCAGGCAACCTTACAGAAGAGTAATGACACCTCCCTTTGAAAGTGAGGCCCACCATCAGATGACAGTTGTGGAAGCAGAAGCTGATAGAGCAAGACTGAGACCCAGTCCATTGCTGGGATATAAAGACAGGACAATTATTTTAGCTGGAACACTGAAAAGAGCTTCTTCATATGTTATGTCTCTCTCTGGTGGTATGGGACTCCAGGGGAGACTATTGCTTTGTGTATGGATAATTCTTTTTCTTGTTGTTTACTTTTTCACTTCATTCTAATTAGAAGCTTTGTGACTTGATTTATGGTCCATGGTCTGTTGTTAGTGAATGTACCAGATGGGAAAGAGCTATCTTTCATCACTATAATTGTCCCACAAACCTCACTGTGAACTTGCAGTACTGAAGAGGTGTGTGTGTGTGTGTGTGTGTGTGTGTGTGTGTGTGTGTGTGTGTGTGTGTATTCAAAGATATATAACATCAACTCTTTAAAAAAAAACTTTAGAGTGGAAAGGGTCTTAGCCATCCTATAGTCCTACCTTCATTTTTGGATGATGAAAGAGTGATCCAGGAATGAATATATCCTAACAATAACCCCCTTAGCTGTTGGACTGTGGACAAGTTGGTTGCCTTCTTTGAGACTCAACTTGTTCCTCTGTAAAATGGAAACAATGATATACATCCTCCCCAACCTATAGCATCGAGGGCAGAGAGCTTTATAATCTTTAAAGTGTTGCTTGAATGTAAGTTTTGTTCTTATCCCAGATAACCAGTACCAAAGCTGGTTCCTCTGATTCTAAATCTATGATGCTTTCTGCTACATCACATAAAAAGCCCTGGGCTCGGAATTATGGCAATACAGAAAGGAATACACTTAAAAGACAAAATTGTGGGTCATAGAACTGGAATGAACCTGAAATTCCATCAAACAATGACATCTAGTCAGGGAAGATATTGCCCCATTCTACAGATGAGACAATTGGAGTGTAGAGAGATTAAGGCACTACTGCCCCAAAGCTGCAGAATTAGTAGATAGAAGATAACTGCTTTCAAATATTCTAAGGACAAAAAGAAGAAAAAACTTACTCAGTTTTGTCCCAGGGGGGAGAATCAGGAGGAATGAGTGGTAGTGGCAAAGGGACATATATAGGTTTGACCACCTTTTGCAAGAAGCCTTTCCTAATCCTTTTTAATCCGAGTGTTTTTTCCAGCCTTGTATCCAGAGGTTTCTATCCTGTATATATATATTTTTATGCATAGTTGTTTGCACATTGTTTCCCCCATTAGACTGTGAACTCCTCAAGGAAGGAATTGTTTTTTGCCTTTCTTTGTATCCTTAGCACTTAGCCTGGTGCCTGGCACATGAGAAGCCTTTAATAAATGTTTATTGACTGATAGCCTAAAGAAAACCTTCCTAATAAATAAACCTGTTCCAAAGACAGATGACTTCAGAAAGTAGCAGGATGACTTTCAATAGAAATTTTTCAGCAAAAGCTGGAGGACTCTTTGTTGGAGATGGCTGCTTGTTGAAGCAGATGGCCTCTAAGGTCCACTCCAGTTCTGTGACTCTCTCATTCTGTGATGCTCCCAGCCTATCCATTTTTTGTCACTCACAGGAATATAAATTTAGGGCTGGAAGGGACCTAAGGTACTATCTAGTCCAACCCTTTCCCTTGTTTTACAGAAGAGGAAACTGATACCCAGTGACCTCAAGTGATTGCCCAAGGTCCCACAGTTAGTAAGTTTCAGAACTTGAATTTAATCTCTGGTCTTCTACCCCTAAATCCAACAAGATTTCCGCTGTACTGTCCACTGTTTTCTTTGTCCCTTTGACCTCCTAGCCTCAACTGATCATGTCTATATAAATATATATCCTGTCTCTATCTAATAAATATAAATCTATCTCCATAAAATAAATATATTTGTAAATAGATCATATCTCTATAAATGTGTGTGTATATAATGTAAACCTTAAGAGGTCATTAACAAAACTAGCGATGAGGAGAAGAGCGGGCAATGATTGCCCTATGTTTCTGACACCATACTCAGATCACAGATTTACACTTAAATATTATTGATTGAACCCTGGAACAATCACAGGTATCATATCCCATTCATACACACACATACATACATATACATATGCATAAAAATGCATATGCATATATGTATGTGTTATACATGTGTGTGTATATGTGTACAGGTATATATGTGTGTACGTGTATATAAACACATAATCTGAAAACATACAATTTGAAGTCATCATTACAGAGTTCATATATATGCTGGCCCAAAGTAACTGCCAGGAGAAACTTGCCTGTGTTTATATTGGCTTTCAAGCCCCATTGCCACATCTTTTATCTGGGAAGATAACCTCAACCTTTTCCTCATTGTGGAGCGACCATGTGTTCTATGCTAGAGTCAGTGATTCACAGAAAATAAATGGTTTGTTTTTGAATGAGTGTCCTTGTAAATCTTTGTCCTTTGAAATCCAAAGGTCAATGATACTTTCTATATGCAAATTCAGTTGTTAAATGTATTGCACATTACTAGTTCTGGCAGATGGGAAAAACTGCAAATTTATCATGGTGATGGCTTTAGAAACATGGAAAGTAATTATGCACACAGTATGACAACCAATGACAGTGTTCTTAGCCTCTATTTTCAGGGGCCTTGCCTGAATGGAAGAAGCCCAAATTTACTTTATCTGGGTGTCAACATCTAATCCAATACATTTTTAGACGTTTTGACCAATTGAAATCATCCATTTCACGGAAGATTAAATTAAACTTCGCCTCTTTAATAATAAGAAACTTTAATTAAATCTTTCACGACAAATTGTATGTGCCCAAGACACTCTTTTAGTTTTGATTTAAATATTTTTTATTAAAGATGGGCAATTGGAAATTGCAGATTATTGTTATAACGATACTTAGAATTTATGTGATATATCTCTCCTTTGAGGAGTCCCAAGCACATTATTTCATTCATCTTCCCCAAATCCTAGTAAAGCAAGTTGAACCTTCAGTTCATATCCATTTTTTTAATAAATGAAAATACTGAAAAGTAAAGTGACATCCTTGAATATATAATTTGTAGCAGAAAAAGCTAGAATCAGAATCCTCTGTAAAAAGTAGGTTTTTTTCATTACCCAAATAGGCTGAATTTCAAAGGCAATTCCCACTAGACATTAATTATTTCTATTTATATACCTACAGTTCTGGTCCTGCAATACCCTCAACTAGCATTGTTAATGGTTACCACACAATCATTGTTGTAGGTGACATACTCTTTGCAGAGATAGAAATTAAAGGAGGAAGGCTTACCAATGAAGAAATTAAGATACCTTTACTTGCAGATGAAACAATTATATATCTAGAAAATCCAAGAGACCCAAAAGCAAAAATAAGAAGGAAAAGATAATATTTGCACACCAAATTATTTAGTCAAGCCCTGGAAATCAAGAAATCCAACTGTGTCATACCTTTTGAAAGAATGCCCAATGCTTAATGTACCAATGTGTGTCATATAACATCCCGGAAGCAAGAATTTCAAACCAGAAGGGACTTTAAACATCACGTGGTTCAAATGATTTATCTGAGGTCATACAGATGCTAAGTGACATCCAGGGGTTCAGGAGAACCATAGAAAGATGAATTTAAAATGATTCTGACTGAACTAAAGACTGTATTAGTGAATGAGACACCCACTGCACAAGGCTAGGTTGGTCTAGTACAGTAAATGTGGCAATATTTCTTGAATTAATTTCAAGGCCAATCTTTTGAATACTACTGTTCTTTGGGTGATGTTGAGCACTTGCTAGTCATGCAACCCTAATTTCTGTAGAAATGAAATTTAGGGGTGGCCAAAGGATGTGTTTGTGTGTGTGTGTGTGTGTGGGGTTATCAGTGGAGGGGAGAGACAAACAATAACACATTCTAAATAAGCAATAATGTAGGAGATGAGATATAAAGCTGTCATCAAAGAAATACATGATTCAGAAAGGGACAGCCATTAGATAGGTTGTGCAGTCCTTTGGTAGCCTAATGATGGCCTCAGAACAAGAAGAAGATCCCAGCACATTGGGTGAACTATGTGTGGTAGATTTATAGGAGGGAATGGAGAAGAGTCAGACAATGTAGGCAGGCATGGATGGGTAAATGCTGATATCTGCCTCATTGAGCACATCAAGATCCATTGGGACATTCTAGCAAAGTAACAGAAGATGACTTTATAGTAACTGAATGATATCTATCTATCTATAATCTATCTATCATCTATCTATCTATCTATCTATCTATCTATCTATCTATCTATCTATCTATCATCTATCTACCTATCATCTATCTATCTGTCTATCTGTCTGTCTGTCTGTCTATCTATCTATCTCCCCAGATCCATTTCTTAAAACTGGAGGTAAAAGACAAGGAGCAGGGGAATAAAAATCCTTGCCTACTTTAGCTAATGGTCCCCATGCTGTAGGTGAACTGGGATCTTTGCCTTTTGGATACAGACAACAAGACAGCAACAGAAAAAAAAAGAAAGGGTACAGCTGAAAAAGCATGAGATTACGTCAGTGCTGCCAGGTTTAAAGACACAAGCAGATGATAAAAGGTGACTATTCCTACCCACATGGTACGCGATGCAGAGGCCTCCGTGGTAGGCAATCCAGACATGCTTCAAAGGTCCCTAAATGGCACATCCATGTTACACTAATTGGACATGCTGAGACCAACCCAGGCTTACACTGGATTTAAAAATATTCCAGGAGGTAACATCAAAACTGTTTGGTACTAGATAAAGAAAAAATAGTACAATAGAATGTTATAGAACATTCAAAAAAGAGAACAAAGATTATGTAGAAGATTAATATCTGGCAAAGCCAAGATTAGCAAACTCTGAGAAAAGGAAATAAGGAAACTGAAAATTATGGGGAAAATTGCCTCAGAATATGCAAGAGAACAAGGTAAGGAAGTTTCAACCTACATTTCATATCATATTTAAACACTTAAATGGATCTGTGCTTTCAAGGCATTCTTTCCAATGCTGTAGATGGCAACCTATTCACTCCTCTTATAGTGTCCTGCAAAGGGTGCAGGATTTGGAGTCAGAGGACTGGCAGTCAAATCCTAACTCAATCACTTACAATCTGTATGACCTCAGACAAATCATTTAACCTTTAGCGTGTGGCTCATTTTTTTTTTTTTCAAATAAAGCAGTTGAGCCACATGATGTTTAAAGTCCCTTCCAGTTTGAAATCCTTGCTCCCAGGACGTTAGGTAACTCATCTATGTGCACTCATTAATATTTGAAGGAATTTTATTAAATATCCTGGCTGGGGCAGGGGTAGGGGGAGACATAGGGGGTGCTGTTCTTTTGTTTTTTGGAAGATGTTTTGCCTAATAGTATTTCATATGATCCTTACAAATAGCCCTGTGAGGTAGATGCAATGATTACCTCCATTTCACAGATGGAAGATCTGAGGCAGACAGAGGTTAAGTGATTTCCCAAGGGTCACAAGCCTCTGACATACGGTTCCAACTCAGGTCTTCCTGACTTCTTGCTCTTCATTCTCATTAGATGACACTCCCTCAGCCCTCACCTCCCCCACTCAAACTTTTGGTGCCCTGGCCACCTCTTATGAAAATGACAACCAGACAACCCATAGAACAACTACAAAGAAGTAACTCACGGCGAATTCTGCACCCAGAGGCCACAGAACATTGGAGCGAGGGAGATTTCTGTTCCGGAGAGACCTGCAAACCTCTCGTAAAAGGTCCTTCGTGCTGCGGACTGGGCGCCGGGACTGGGAGCTGAGTACAGCCCTGCCGTGGCCGCGGCACCGAGAGGAACAGATCCCAGCGGGCTTCAGGGACGGGATCTCCAGCGGCCGCACAAGTACCTCCACCCACAGGTGACGGGGGTCGGTGAGAGAGTCCCTTTGGCGGGTCGAGCGGGGAGTGGGGTGCCCCCATGGCTCGGGCCCCCTCGGGAGACAGAAGCTGAGGGGCAGTGGCAGACCAGGGCTCCCCAAGCAGGCAGGAGCCTGGATCCATTGTTGAAGGTCTGTGCATAAACTCCCTGAGGGAACTGAGCCTGAGAGGCAGCCCTGCCCTCACCTGAGCATCTGAATTTAATCTCACACTGAATAGCAGCCCTGCCCCCGCCCAAAGCCCTGAGGCTGGAAGCAGCATTTGAATCTCAGACCCCAAACACTGGCTGGGAGGATCAGGAGGTGAGGTGGGTGTGAGGAAAATATTCAGAGGTCAAGTCGCTGGCTGGGAAAATGCCCAGAAAAGGGAAAAGAAATAAGACTATAGAAGGTTACTTTCTTGGTGAACAGGCATTTCCTCCCTTCCTTTCTGATGAGGAAGAACAATGCTTACCATCAGGCAAAGACACAGAAATCAAGGCTTCTGTGTCTCAGCCCACTCAATGGGCTCAGGCCACGGAATAACTCAAAAAGAACTTTGAAAATCAAGTTAGAGAGGTGGAGGAAAAGCTGGGAAGAGAAATGAGAGACATGAAGTCAAAGCATGAACAGCAAATCAGCTCCCTGCTAAAGGAGACCCAAAAAAATGTTGAAGAAAATAACACCTTGAAAACTAGCCTAACTCAATTGGCAAAAGAGGTTCAAAAAGCCAATGAGGAGAAGAATGCTTTCAAAAGCAGAATTAGCCAAATGGAAAAGGAGATTCAAAAGCTCACTGAAGAAAATAGTTCTTTCAAAATCAGAATGGCACAGATGGAGGCTAAGGACTGTATGAGAAAGCAAGAAATCGCAGAACAAAGCCAGAGGAATAGAAAAATGGAAGATAATGTGAAATATCTCATTGGAAAAACAACTGACCTTGAAAATAGATCCAGGAGAGACAATTTAAAAATTTTGGGACTACCTGAAAGTCATGATCAAAAGAAGAGCCTAGACATCATCTTTCATGAAATTATCAAGGAAAACTGCCCTGAGATTCTAGAACCAGAGGGCAAAATAAATATTCAAGGAATCCACAGAACACCGCGTGAAAGAGATCCAAAAAGAGAAACTCCTAGGAACATTGTGGCCAAATTCCAGAACTCCCAGGTGAAAGAGAAAATATTGCAAGCAGCTAGAAAGAAACAATTCAAGTATTGTGGAAATACAATCAGGATAACACAAGATCTAGCAGCTTCTACATTAAGGGATCGAAGGGCATGGAATAGGATATTCCAGAAGTCAAAGGAACTAGGACTAAAACCAAGAATCACCTACCCAGCAAAACTGAGTATAATACTTCAGGGGAAAAATTGGTCTTTCAATAAAATAGAGGATTTTCAAGCATTCTTGATGAAAAGACCAGAGCTGAAAAGAAAATTTGACTTCCAAACACAAGAATGAAGAGAACCATGAAAAGGTGAACAGCAAAGAGAAGTCATAAGGGACTTACTAAAGTTGAACTGTTTACATTCCTACATGGAAAGACAATATTTGTAACTCTTGAAACATTTCAGTATCTGGGTACTGGGTGGGATTACACACACACACATGTACACATGCACACACACATAGAGACAGAGTGCACAGAGTGAATTGAAGAGGATGGGACCATATCTTAAAAAAAAATGAAATCAAGCAGTGAGAGAGAAAGATATTGGGAGGAGAAAGGGAGAATTGAATGGGGCAAATTATCTCTCATAAAAGAGGCAAGCAAAAGACTCATTAGTGGAGGGATAAAGAGGGGAGGTGAGAGAAAAACATGAAGTCTACTCTCATCACATTCCACTAAAGGAAAGAATAAAATGCCTACTCATTTTGGTATGAAAACCTATCTTACAACACAGGAAAGTGGAGGATAAGGGGATAAGCAGAGTGGGGGGGGATGATAGAAGGGAGGGCATGGGGAGGAGAGTGCAATTTGAGGTCAACACTCATGGGGAGGGATAGGATCAAAAGAGAATAGAAGTAATGGGGGACAGGATAGGATGGAGGGAAATATAGTTAGTCCTATACAACACAACTATTATGGAAGTCATTTGCAAAACTACACAGATTTGGCCTATATTGAATTGCTTGCCTTCCAAAGGGAAGGGGTGGAGAGGGAGGGAGCTAAAGAAGTGGGAACTCAAAGTGTTAGGATCAACTGTAATGTTCTTACCACTAGGAAATAAGAAATACAGGTAAAGGGGTATAGAAAGCTATCTGGCCCTACAGGACAAAAGAGAAGACAGAGACAAGGGCAGAGAGGGATGATAGAAGAGAGAGCAGATTGGTCACAGGGGCAATTAGAATGCTTGGGTTTGGGGGGGGGAGGGGAGAAAAGGGGAGAAAATTTGTAACCCAAAATTTTGTGAAAATGAATGTTAAAAGCTAAATAAAAAAAAAAAAATAAAAAAAAAATAAAAAAAAAAAAAAAAGAAAATGACAACCAACCTTGATATAACTAATGAAAGCTTCATAAAATAAAGATATCCTTAGTGTTGCAGCTACCCAGGAGGCTTCTGTTATCTTACAGGAGTGGGGAACCTGCAACCTCAAAGTCACATGTGGCTGTCTATGTCCTCAAGCACGGACCTTTGACTGGATCCAAACTTCACAAAACAATTACCCTGAATAAAAGGATTTGTTCTGTAAAACATGGATTCAATCAAAAGGGCACACTCAAGGACCTAGAAGGCCTTAGGTGGCCTCAAGTCCACAGGTTTCCCTTCCCACTTTCTTAACATATGAATGGGAAATGTTAGCTGAGAGAATTTGAGCCTGTGTTATTTATGGTACCAAATCAAATACTACTTTTTTTTTAAAATAGTAGACCATAATAGCAAGTAGTAGCAAGTAACAAGTAGTTGCAATAGTAGCAAGGTTGAACCTGGTGGTCTCTGTGTCTTCAAGGTAATTTCCTAATTCTAGACATGCAGAGCAAAGTAGAAAATCATTTGTTGGCACTTGCTTGTTACTTTTTTCATATTTTCATGAAGGATAAGCTCAATTCCCATTTAGCTCAATCTTTCACAGTTTTTTATAGAAATGAAAAATTAGGCCCGTGCATCAGTAGTTAAAAAATGTCCTTTTGATCGTTTTAATTTGTTAAAAATACATTCCATGCTTTTCCCCAATCATTCAGTCTCTTCTCTTTTTGGATATCTTCTGAATTGATTTCTCTGTACCTCCCAAACAATATCAATGCTAGGATCTCATAGCACATATTGTAACAAATTTTACTTGAATGAATGATTCTAATATTTTTTAATGAAATGAAAATGAAAGAAAAATTGTAATATATTTTCTTCATTACTGAAAGGAAAGAAATTTTATTAAACATGGGAAGAAATTTTTGCACACAAAAGAGTTAGAAATGAATACTCATAAAAATGATTTTCCATAACAAAAGGGAAACAGAAAGTGTGAAACTATGTGTCTGTTGTCTCATGAATAGAGCCCTCTTAGGATCTAGGGAAGGTGATTGCAGAGTCTGAATGGGGAAGGTAAAGTTATGTATTGAAAATGAAAAGAAAAGAAACAGACTGAGTAAAAAGAATCACTTTTTGGTAAATGTGCCATCCACCAATAACATAAATATTGATGATGTCTAAGGATCTGATACAATTTGATTTTGAATAGTCAAAACATTTGACGAACAGTGTGAAGAAAACTATTATTTATTACTAGGGAAAGTGGTTCTAATTTCTTAATAATTAGAGAAACACAAATAAAACAACGTTTTAGCCTTACTATTTGACCATTAAATTGGCACAATTGGTAAAAAAAAAATGATGAGCTTCCATATTGTTGGTGCCATGGGGAAACATGCCATAATGCTAAAGTCATATAGAGGATATCTCTGCAAATTCAGACATACTTCAAAGTATGTTGTCTTTTGGTAAAGCCAACACATCTGCAGTAAACTTAATCACACATGTTTCTGTTGTTAATTTCTAAAGGTTTATGGATGTTTTCACTATTTAAAATACTATGATGAAAAAAGACTTAGGGGAGCTGTAATTCTTAAATTATCTCTATGAATCCTATTTTTGAGATTAATATGCTTTGTTTGTATGGAGATCATGTTTTCTTTAAACATTATTGCTTTTTGCTTCTCTTTTTCCAGATTGTTTTTCATTTCTGTTTATTTGAATTCCCAATCATTGAGTCTCTTTTTTATTTTTTTGGCAAAGTTTGCCGGTAAGGACTCGTTATTTTTTTATTTTGCCAGTTATTTCTGTGGCTCAGCTAATAAATTTTCCTTTCACAATTTGTACTCATCTTTTAAACCACTTTTTAATATTTACTGGACTCCATGCTGTCTTAGAAGTCCATCAGGTTCCCTGTCTCCTCAGGTTTTAATTAATTTTCCTCTGTCATGCAATATTTATTTATAGCTTCTGGACTACTTTTGGTATTCTGGCAGCCATATTACATTCTGTTATTAGTATCTTCCTTGTTAGTTTGTCTGCTTGTACTCAAGTTCTTTAGGTTTCTTGCTTCTAAATCTTTGATGATTTCAACATTCCTCTCACCCCCATATTCTTCTATTACTCACTTTGTGACTCTTTCCCCTTTGATTGCTGTTTCTGTGGGTTCTGGACCTCAAAACAGGCTCAACCTCTTCCTTCCAAGCTATGAAATTCATATTTTAGGGCCTGATCTGGATGCCAATCCCTTTTCTCTCAAGTCAAGTGGCATTCTACACACATTGGCACACTGTCCCAGTTTTCCCCATTCCTCAGTTCTCTAGTTGAGTTCTATTATAACTGCTATACTGAGCTGCTATATTGCTATCCCATGCAGAGTAAGCTTTTGCCTTTTGCTTTTTGAGGTATAGAGATAGACAGTGTTGAATTCTGCTGTAAGCCTGTGACTGAATACCTTGTATTGTTCCTGTTGGAATGTGGTAGATGGTGGGGGAGGGGTTGCAAAGAGAGCACATTAGGGTTAGGGATTAACCTTTTCTGCTGTTTGTTTATTGAATTTTTACATCTTTAGGGTTCTAATTATCCTATACCATGGAGACAACTGAAATTGCTTTATCTCTTGTGTATAATTTCTATTTTTGAGAAACCTGAGAGAGTGTGAGGATTGGAGAAAATATCAAGTCCTCCATCTTATTGGTCTTGTGATCTACAAATAAGCCATTTAGGCTTATAAGAGCAAATAAAACCTAAATGTCACATAGCAAAACTTTGAAGCAGATTCTACATTATCATTAAAACCTTCTACCATCTCTGTAAAATTGGGGGTCTGGCACATGTGCAGATGCCATAATTTGCTCAAATGGATCTCTCTATGAAGATGGATACAGGTAAAATAGCTTCCAGAAGCATTGTAATGCTGTATAATGGAAATTCCTTGGAAAGACAATGTGGGCATGGTTCAATTGGTTCCAGTTAAGCAACCACCTGGTTGGGAATTTTTTCATTTTTTTTTTTCATTTTTTTTTTCATTTTTTTTTCATTTTTCAATTAACTATGTAGTAGAGGCTTTTGGAGTTTCAAAAAGGCCTGAGTCAGATTCAACTATTACTTTGCTCCATGTTTTTCTAGGCTAGCTCTCTGGTTCTTTTGCTCACATGTTCAATGAGAGACTCAATAGTCAGGCTCTCTTCCCATCCCAAACCACATGGTTTCTTAATATGAGGCTTGCTTCTTGATCTTTTGCTTGTTCTTTCCATTGTAGGTGAAAGGAACAGGGTCTTTTAGCGCCAATGTGACACTTACTGCACCTATGGTGACAATGAATATCCTGGCTCAATTCTGAATCACAAAATACCACAGACTCTCCACATGGAAGACAGAACCAAGACATTTATTCAGACACCAGAAAGCCAAATCCATCATATTAACAAAAATCGATACACAATAACAATGCAGAGGACACCATCTTAGGTTTCTCACAAACCAGCTCCCTTAAACAAAATCATAAACAAGCTCTTTCACTCATGCTAGCCAGTTGCTTGCTTGCTTGCCTGCATCCTTCCTAGCTCTGACTCCTCTCTTGATCAATTTCTTCTCAGTTTTTCTCTAGCCCTGCCTATTCCTGTTCTACCCCTCCTGCTCCACCCCTTCTGCTCCACCCCTTCCTCTTCCATGTGACTTAGACTTATGTGACTCAGGCTTCCATGTGACCTGGGCAGGTCACATGGGCATATTAATGAATGGGAAAGATCTTCCCATATAAATTACCATTACAGCTCTCCAACCCCAGGACAGTAAGCCACAGGAATATAGGAGTCAAAATCCAGGCCAGGTGCTGAAGACAACCCAGCAAGTGGTGAAAAATGGCAGTATGTCTATATAAGGGAATGCCATAATAGAGTGAGACTCATACATCTATTTGTATTCATTCATTCATTCATGACTTTTTGATTCTCAGAGCTGGAAGTGTCTTTGTGAGCCTCTTCTAGTCCAACCTAAATCTTATGGAGAATCACTCCTACTGTTGTGGTCTAGGGGTGCTAGGAACCCTGAAATCTGAGACTATAGGGCAGGGATCTGCCTTATTTCAGTCAAGTAGTGAGTTTATTGTAAGACCAATAGAAAGAAACAGGACTCCTAGTGAGTCTGTGCATTTGATAAGGATAAGATGGATAGTTTTTATATACAAAGACTTCTGGAAGTGACTCTAGGAGTGGCAAGTAGTCTGGAGCGGTTCAGAGTAACAGAGAAAGGAGTATTGATGGGATTAAGGAGTGTCAAGTAAGTTAATTAAGTAATCAAGGTGTCTTTGGGTGGGTCAGATACCTTGTATGGAAACACCAGTTATCCAGGCTACTGAAATGTATGGGAAAATTCAGGGACTGGATTGCTTTCAAAGACATGGTGAACCCCCTTTGTGGGTTCAGATCCCATACCTATCACTAGGACATGACAAACAACATCTAGCTTTAGATTCATCAAATAAGTTGAAATATTTAGAGTGCTTGGCAAACCATACAGCACTCATTAAATTCTAGCCATTGTTATTATTTGAAGACACCAGTAAGAGGAATACCAATACCCCTAGTCCAATGCACCTTTGGATACTTTCAATTTTAGAAAGCTTTTTCTTGCATAGGATCTAAATCTGGCTATTAGCCCTAGGTCAGCCGTTGGGATCTAGTAGAACAAACCTATTTCCTTTTATATAGCCTAGCCCTTTAAAAACTGAAAGAAAAAATTCATACCTCCACACCTCCATGTTTTCTTTTCTCCCTAGTTCCTTCCAATAGCCCCAAATCCTTCAAAGAATATGGATGAATAAATCCACTTACTAAATGTTTACTAAATCTCTACTGACTACATAGCTCTACACTAGCTTGGAATTGGAGGAGATATAAAGTTTTGATGCGTATGTAACAGACTTAGGAGGGAAGACACAATCAGTCAAGGATAATGTACACTTTTACATGAGAAGTATATGGCAAAGATATAAAAAAGTGCTATGGGGAATGTTATATAGATTTAGGCTAAATTTAGGGTGCAGAGGAACTTCCGTTCACAAACTGATAATAAGAATTCTGTTTCTAATGCTATGTTAGGAAAAAAAATATTCCCCTATTTCTAAAGTTAAGTAAAAATCTTGTGTTATGATGAGAACCCTCCAGCTATGAAAATGCTGAGATTCTCTTGCCTTCCACTCTAAAACAACAACAACAACAAATTTGAAAGACCTAAGAATTACATTCATTGCAATGGCTGACCATTATTGGTGATACCCTCTATTCACCTTCTAATAGAGAGATGATGGATTTAAGGTGAGAAATGAATCATTTTTTTGGATGTGGCTAATGTAGGAATTTGTTTTGCTTGACTGTAGATTTGTTCCAAGGGTGTGTTGTTTTTCTTTTTTGTTCTTTTCTTTATTGCTGTGATGATTAAAAAGATTCAAGAGATATAATTTCTGGGTAATTTAGTCTTTTTATTAATAATGCCAGCAGTTTAGCAAAAGGATGGTCATTTGGCCATCTCTCTCTTAGACCCACAACAATCATGGGTTTGTGGCTCATATGTCCATTAGAAGAGGGTTGCTCCCTAAGGTGGCAATCAACTCTGATTGGCTAATAATTAATGAGAGAATTAAGAGGGTCTGGACTGGAACTTTGATTGCAACATTCACTTCTAAGTTACCCACAGTGTTGGTCAATCTATTCAAAGAATTTATCCCTTACCCAAGCCACTGTAGAACACAATGCCTTCTCCAGCTGGATGGAGTCTGAATAAGAAAGTTAGTATAATCTCATTATTAGTAATTTCTTCAAGAGATTGAACTTTTAAAATCAGGGCTTTAGAAAAATGGGAGAACTCTGGAACTCCAAATCCAAAACAGAGGGTCATTTTTTAAAAATACATAGAAGAAAACAAAAAGAAATATTGTCAAGCAGGATAGGTTTAAATGTTATATGTTGAATTTATAATCACTAAAATTAATTACAAATTTAAAATATATATTATAGTTAAAATTAAATATTATACTTTAAAGGAATCATAAATTGTATAGAACAGAGATTTGCAGGTTTATGTCCAATTCCCCTTTTCTGTTCTGCTTTTTTATGTGGAAATGCTCATTTTACTTGATGTTTGTAAAATTCTAGAACTTTTTAAACATAATATAAATAATAGAAGTAAGTTAACAATATAGATTAAATCACCACCCTTATCAACAGATTCACTTATAGTGATGCCTCAGTTTCAAGTCTTAATCACTTTCAAGTCTTAATTAGATGAGGAATGATATCCTCAAACTGTCATTTAGAGAATTTTCTTGACATTAGGATTATGCATCTACTTTGTCAAGCTCCCCTGGGTGACCTTGAACAAAACACAAAACACATCCTCTTCATTTCTTCTGTGCAAAAGGAAGAGGTTGGATTGGATACGTTCTGAAGTCCTTTCCTACTCACAAAAATGTTCTTAGCCTCCAACCTCACCATGAAATCTTCCCAGAAAAGATGAAGCAAATGAATTCTATGAGTCAAATTGTGATAATCAGAACAGTTCACTTAAAAACAGTATGCCTGGTCCCACTTCCTCCTAACTCTGAGCCATCTCCACAGAGTCTTTCAAACCTATCCCATCCTTGAAGGCAATCCAGGGAAGCTGTAAATTGTGCGATAGCAACATGTCCTTTGGATGTCCAGGGAAGGTGTTGCCTATTGATCTTGAAGAAGCTGTCAATTCTGGTCACAGATTGGTGGAAGAAGACCAGTAACCTTCTTTAGCAGGTGGGATCAGTCTCCCAGTCAGTCTGTCTTAACTATCAGTTCTCCCGGGAAAGAGAAAACTCTCCTGAAGGTTTCAGATGCTCAAGGACAAATGCCAAGGAATTTCCCATAGTAACAATTTTATCTCCTTGCTGCTCATTTTCCAAGTGAGTTTTTGGAAACTTTGGTGAATTCTCTACCATGTGCATTTGAGATGCCCTATAGTTGATTTTCACCCAGTCAGAGCCTATGGCAGCATAAGGCAGTACTGTGACCCTTAGAAGGGGATGATTTAAAGATCAGTCTAGGCATCCTCTTGCCCCAATGGAAGAATGGCACACACAAAAACCAGACATGATTCCACATGGTACTGATCATTCTCACCAATGATCATGAGTTCTATAACTAATCAACCAACAATATGAACCTCCTAGGTACCTTCTAGGTATTGTGCTAGATACAAACAATACAAATGCAAAGGAACAATCCCTTTTTACAATGAGTTTTCATTCTAATGAGGAAATCGACAACAGCTAACATTTATACAGTGCTTACTATGTGCTGGTCACTGTGCTAAGCATTTCATAATTATTATTTCATATGATCCTTTCTACAAACTTGGGAGGTAGGTACTATTTTACAGTTGAAAAAACTGGGGCAAACAGAGGTAAAGTGAATTTACCAGTGAATAGCCAGTAAATGACTAAGGCCAAGGACATTTAAAATGGATGTAGCAGAAAAATATAAAGCTAATAAATAAAAATATATGCAAAGGTTTTAAATAAATAAAAGTGGGCAAAAATTAGCTGGCAGGGAGATTAATTCATAAAGTTTTCATATGCAGATCATACCTGAGCTACATTTTGAAGGAAGAGAGGTCCCCTGTAAAGTGGAAGTATGGGCAGAAAGTGTTCCAGGCATATGGGAAAACCAATGCAAAGGTATGGAGATGAATAATGAGGCTGAAAAGATAGATTTGGGCCAGATTATATAAGGCTTTAAAGGCAGCAACAGAGGAGTACATATTTATTTCATCCTAGTGGCAATAGTGAGCCACTGGAGTTTACTGAGAAAGGTAGTCACATGGTTGTGTCTGATTTGAAGAAAAATTTCTTTGTCAGTCCAATGTTGGATGAGCCAGAATGGGGACAGGAGAGGTAGGGAGACCAGTTAGGAGGAAACTGTGATAATAATTGAGATGAGAGATGAGGAGGTATTGAGCAAGGCAGGAATTTTGTGAGAAATTGATGTAAGAAATGTAAAGGCTGAGGCAGTACAAGTGATTTGCTGTGTAACCATAATTATAGAGCAAGTCATCTTATGGGTCAGTTTGAGAGCTTTGTCTTTTAAAATCAGAACAGTCACTTCATGCATAAAGATCGAGAGAGATGCTGAGATTTCTATAGTGACATGTAACGATGGGAATAGGCCTACTGGGAATGGATAATAAGAGCCTTAACCAAACTGCATTTTAAGAGAAGCCCCTTTTAATAAGCTGTCCCTTCTCAATCTCCCCATCTCAGCTGTAACTCATCCAAAGCAGCAATAATCCCTCCGCTGTGGTGCTAACTTTAAAGGCAACAGTATTCCTTGTCATGTGACCTCCCTGTAAAGGAATTATGCCACAGGGATCTGACCTCCTTGAAACACCCTCCAAGCCCCGAGAAATCTTGAAAGAGAACTCATTCTGAAGCATGCTTTCTCACAGTTATCATAAGCATGTATGCATACTCAATTTAAAGAGAATCAATAAAGGAGCCCAGTTATGATTTCCAGAGGCCACACTAACTTTTCCCACATTTCTGATTTGATGAAAGCTGCCAAAAGCTTTTTCTAGTTCTCCCAGGGCATCGAAAAGTCACTGGAGAAATCACACTTTCATCAGACTCCCTGAAGAGGAGAAAAGAGGGAGAAGAAAAGTCCCTGAGTTTCTGATTGTCTGTTGGAGGTTCCTTGTAGCAATGACCTATGAGCAAGAGGGTGGAAGCAAATTAAATGACGAAGGAGAATCAAAGGTGATTGACTCTCTTGGGTGTTTGAAGGGAGCGAACCTGGATTGACTGGGCTGCCCAGAGGATTTTCGGAAAGAGTAAACATGAGCTAATTTGGTTCTTGTTCTCCCGACTTTAATTCCAGTGGGCAAAATCACCCAAATTCAGCCTCTTTTTACTTGGGCTTTTTTCTGGCAGTGGGAAACCTGCCATTCTTTAAGTATTCTGGGTTTGATAGGCAGTTCCTTAGGCTGTTACTAATTATCATTTCTTTACAAAGTTTATTCCTTCATTCTTGTAATTCTTTGTTTGTTTGTTTTTGCAGAATGTATAAACCCAAGAAGGGCCATACTACAGTAGAAAGAGTTGTGGGTTCAGAGTCAGCTTGAAATTCTTGTGTGACTTAGATAATAGAGATGATAATTTGATAGAGAAGTAGATCGATAGATGAATAGGCAGATGGGTGGAAAGAGAGGAAGGAAGAAAGGAAAAGAAGAAAAGAAGAAAGGAAGGAAAGACAGAAGAAAGAAAAAGAAAAGAAAGAGAGAGAAGGAAGGAAAGGAAATAAAAAACAAAGAAGGAAGAAGGAAGGAAGGAAGGAAGGAAGGAAGGAAGGAAGGAAGGAAGGAACGAAGGAAGGAACTAAGGAAGGAAGGAAGGAAGGAAGAAAGGAAGGAAGGAAGGAAGAAAAAAGAAAGATGAAGGGAGGAAAGAGTGAGAGAGGAAAGGTGAGAGGGAGCAAGGAAGGGAGGAAAGAAGGAAAACAGTTATTAAGCACTTAGTGTGTGTTAAGTGCTAGGGATGCAAATATCAACTAGTGGGATAGCACTTCCCCTCAAAGAACTTAGGGTGGGATGGTGGAATACAATGTAGCTGAAAATGCCAAGAGGGTAAGGAGCCAACAGGGGTTGGTATGGGTATGGCTAAGGTCACCTCTCAGGACTAGGGCAGCCGGGGTGTGAGCCCAAGATCTTCCAGTTTCACCAACGTTACAAATGAGGGACATCTTTCAATACTAAATAATCTCTGACTCTAGGGAGGTCAGAAGGAAGTTATGCTAACACTTTCCATAGCTTTCCATTTTGCCTCCTTACCTCACAGTGGGTGCAAAGTGAACCAGATGTCTTCTTCCCCTGCCCCTTCCTTTTCCTGTCCTTTCCCTAGTCCTTTCCCCTATTCTCACTTCCTCTGCTCTTTTCCCTAAGTCTCACAGATTGAAAGTGATGCATGGAGTGCTTTGCACACATCTCAGTTAAGCTTCACACCAACACTGTGATATAGCTACTTCAAATATCATTATCCCCATTTTGCAGACACAGAAAATGAGGCTTATGGAAGCTAAGTGACTTGCTCTTCACTACTACCTTCCTCTTCTTTCTCCAGAAATGGAAAACAAGACTCAGAAGACTCAGAGAGATTAGTTGATTTGTACATGGTTATTTCCCACATGTCACAGACATGGAGACTGAGGTTCAACTGATTTGCCTAAGGTAATGGCTATTAAGCATCAGAGACAGGATTTGAACTCAGGTGTCCTTGATTCCAAGTCCACCACCATCCACCAGATGACTTTTGTCCATTTTTTTCTTCTTTCTCCAAGTCCTCAACTCTCTGCCCAATTAATGACATAAATCTACCCAGGTTGCTAAGAGGTAGACTTATTCTCCAGCCACATTTTAGAATTTGATGAACTAATTATAACTTAGAAAAAGTGGCTTCTATATTGCTTCTGTTTAGAAACTCTGCCACATTTGATAGCTGCCCTCGAGAAATATGCCAAGCATGACTTTGGCATGAGAAAGTTCCAACCTGGCAGACTGCAATATGACAGAGAAAAGAAATGTCATACAACGATACCACCTCCAAGGAACTCTTGTGGGACTTGCTCATTTACAAGTTTGGGCAGATCTATTCCCAGATGAATTTTCTGCTGTGTTTAGAGCTTCTCACTGCTGGGTTCATTCACTCAACACTCTCAAGAGTCTTTAATTTAACTGAGATAGTGTGGTTTCAGACACTGTAGCTAGACTTGTGGGTATAATGCTGAGCCATGTTTCCCCTTGGGAGTTTATGAAAAGTAAAATCCAGACAGCTCAGTTTATAATCACCATCTGCTTATCCAGAGCTGCCTCATTAACACCTATATAACTGCTTTTACACACTCTTATTTTTTAAGCAGCTCTCAGGAGGGTGGGGTAGGGGGAAGGCAGTGATCCCCTCGTGACCTTATTCTCCCAAAAAGAAAGAGACAAAGCTACAAAGGTAGCTTCATCTATTACTAAGAAAGAATGCTAGGAGTTAATAACCAACAGTGTCATAAAACTCCCTTCCTTTTCCCCTCGTCACTGGAAGGGAGTTTGACTACCCCTTCTCAACATGTGCTGTCACAGACAGCCCTTTCATGGCGTATGATTAGAGAAGTCAAAAGAAAAAGAAGCAAAGATAGGATTGATTCAAGAGACCCTTAGATTCTAAGTATTCATTTCTAAAATATTTTTGGAGAAAATGAGAATTTTGGAAAGTTAGAGTTGGAGGGGGCCTTAAAAATAGTCTAGACAATCCTTCATATCATAAAGAAAGAGATCCAGAAGACAAACTAATTTACCCAAAGTCCTACAGCTACTAAATAATTGAGAGAGTAATGGAACCCAGGCCTCCTGAGGACTTTGTTCACTCTAAGACATTTCAATAGTCAGTAAAATAGGACTAAGGTTTCCTGGATTCTGGACACAACTTTTAAAAACTTTTTTATTATGTTGACTCAGACTGAAGCTCCAACTGTTGACTCTGAGACCTATATCTTTTGTTGTCACATTTTTTTCCTCATCCTATATTTCTGGATTTGTATAGAACTTTACATTTGTCCCTGTAATGGGGGCCTGGCATATGGGCACAATGCCCTAGATAGTGTCTCCACATGGAAGGCATTAGAGAACAAATGCCATCTCCCTACTTGGAATACTCTAGGGAACTGCTTGTGGGAGAATCGTGATGACTTGTAAGAGAAGTTCATTGGAAAGAATGTGGAGCATGCATGGATAATCTGTGATGGGTTCCAGTGGGCTGGCCATATGGTTGGGAGGATCTTTTTTGGGTTGACTGCGTGGCCAGAACAGCTGGCATGTTAACAAGGCCTGCATCAGCTTTGGCTCTTCTCTTTGCTTCGTTCACATCTGGGGGTGTTTGCAGCATCCAGGGCTATAGTGGGAGATAGCCTTAGGGACATATGGCTTCCAGGAATTGGACCTGTGTTCATGAACTTTGTGTTGGTTCTTCTCTGTGCTAAGCGCAGGGAATGGGGCCTCTGACCACCAGAAAGTGAGTCACAGGGATCTGGGCACTGGAAACCAGGCCAGGTTCTATAGCTAGTCTAGCATTCCAGCCCAAAGGAACAACGAATGATCTTCAGGACTGGTTTTCAAGACCCCAGCCCAGAGGAAGGTCTCCTGTGCCAACCATGTTACCTTTGTACATGAACATGGTGGGACAAATACTATGTAGGAAATGAGCTAGATGTTGAGCCTACTACTCTCCTAGAATCTGAGTTGAGATAGTAGAGAATCTTCCCTGAAGGTACTGGGGAAAATGTTTGTACTTTGTTTTTGCCATATTTTCAAAGTAATTATCTTTGTAAAAGGAAGTTGATGTTAAAAGGTTAAATGGAATTGGAGGACTAATCACTAACAGATGGAGAAAAGGTTTCATGCAATGGGAGCTGACAAAAGAGAAATATTCCAGAACCTGGTGTCCCAGAACCTGGGGCGGGGGGAGGGATGTAGCAATCATGGCTCTGAGAGGGTGGGATCAGGGTATAACCCTACTCAGTTTCATCTCCTTAAATTCAGTTTCTTTATCTCTACTGAGACCTTTAAACATTTTATCCTATCCTCTCATATATCATCTTCCGTGTCCCCTCAGCACTGTATCCTCTGCCAGTGTGATCTGTATGCCTCTATGTAATGTACTCCTTGCAATCCTCCAGGTTCAAGGCTATTTGTAACATAATTTTATCCCTGATTCTAAGAAAGCTAGATATAAGATTGTCTTAGGGGTAAGTGCAGTACATGGTGGGATCTGTGGGGTGCCAGAAAGACTCTGATATTTGACTTGCCTGTCTACAATAGTATCAGAGATTCCACTATTAGAGATTAAGTTTTTTGGACTGAAGAATACATTTTTAAGTACAACATACTCTTGGAAAAGGTAGCACATTAAGCCGCTACTTACAATTAATGGAAAATTTGTTTTAAATTCGTTTATCAGATTATTTGATAGCACTCAAAGTTTTGATAATAAGATAGCACTGATAAGGGAGAAAGAAGAAAGGACCAGATTGGTCTAGAAACCAGACACTGTGGTGGAAGGTAGAATTATACTAAGATTCATAGGTTTATAAGTTCAACTCTGGAAGGGACCTTTAAGGCTCTTTAGTCCAACCTTTTAATTTATAGATGAAGAAACTGAGGACCAGAAAAATTAAGTGACCTAACCAAGATCATACAGTGTTTGAATCCAGACTCCCTGACATCAAATTCATTTCTCTTTCCACCAGAAGCAAAAATGTAAAGTGTTGGTACTTGGGGATGAGAGATATCTATTGCAAAGGAGGAATGGTCAATGAAAAGAAAGAAAGCTTGAAGACAAATTTTGAATTTTACCTACTCCATGATTTTGCTTGAAGCTCTGTTTAACAAAATGTTTAACCCCTATGAAGTCCAGTGAGCACTTACTATGCAGTGAGCTCAATAGTGGAGATACAAAGAAAAGCAAAGACTGAAGTCCTTGCTCTCATGTGGCATACATTATAATAGAACCTTAGCTCATAAAGCTCCTTCCCATTTAGCCTTAGACAATTAACATACCAAGCCATGGCCTTGTTATCTTTCTTGACCTGCTCAAGCCCTTCCAGAGATCTGCCCATCCCCACGCAGGAGGAGATAATCAATTCAGTATTTGAGTTACCCCCTGAAAAAACTGGAGGGTGAGTAGCTCAAGGATTCCTTTTTGTATGTTAGGATTATACAAAGTTTATAAATGACTTTGCAGACATACATAGAAAATAAACATCAAGTATCTTGCAAAAGTCTGAATCATATTAGAACTAAAATCCCATCATTTTTGTGCAAGTCACAGGCTTGGGATGGCTTTAGGATGGGGGAGAGGGATGAGGGGGTTGGTTTTGGTTTCTTACACCATCTTTCCTATTTCCAACAGGCATACAACAGGTACCCAAACAATCAGGTGGCAATTCTTTATTTCAAAGTACTGAAGGATACCGATGATTACAAATCAGATAGATGCAACCAAGCCACTACTATCCACATGCATACAGGGATCTGGCTCAAACTGGGGGCCAGCTTGTGATGTGAAATGAGTGTGAACTCTAATCCAAGACCACCCAGTATGACCATGTTTCCCATTCTTCAATTGGGCTCTATGAGAATTATTAGCAGTCTCTACAACTTAATAACTTTTCATTAAATTCTAGACCTAAATATTTTATCCTATGAAAGATTTAATTTTCATAAAATATATAGTTTGAAAGACCTTTAATGGCCCAAACCAATGCCATTTATTCTTTAAAAATATAGGTACACATGCCCAGAGAAAGTCTAATAATAAATAACATTCAGAAACCTTAAAAGTACAAAAAAGGAAGCAGTGAATCGATAACCCTCAACCATTCCCAAGTCCTTTATAACCAACCAGGGGTCTACGGGGTATTCAAATAGGACTAACACTGTTTGCGTGAAGGCTTGCCAAGCCCCTTCAGGGCTCAATTTCACCTGTGGCTCCAAGAAACTGTAGCATGTGCGGTAGCTACAACCTAGTAAATCATCTTGGCAGACAGGCCAGAGCAGGTTGAGATCTCAGCAAGTCTCAAATCACTTGGTAAGTTAGAAGGATGTCTACCCCAAGCATAGGAAGGCAACTTGGTGAAATGGGGGGATGAGAACAATTGTTCCAATGGCCATGAAGGCAGCTGAAACAGGTACTATGGGGTGCTTATTGCTTACCTAGGCATTTAAGGTTAAGATCATCCACTATATCCCAGGCCATTGCCAGTTGTTCCTACTTTTGTCCTGCCACAGACCTTCAATGACTCTGGAAGAGAGACTGAGGCTGGCAACTTTGTGCAACTCTGCCTCACTTAAATCCAATTCATGCCCAAGTCAAGACATCACCTGTGATGTCATTGGTCCTCTTCAAACACAAATGACAGGTGGCAACATAAAGAAGCAGGCCTCCTTCCCTTCTAACCTCTAATTACCACATTTACTCAGCAAGCAAGCGCTTCAGTTTTGACATTCACCCTGTCCAGATATACGCCCTCTTCAGAGTCTGGTGGCATTGAATTATCTGCCTTCTTTCTCCCCAGTGCTGGTATATGAAATCCTTTCTAAACTATGCTTTGTAGCATCTCTACATCCTTAGAGAATTTGATAAGGAAAGCCTTTCTGGATCCCTTTAGTTAATTTCCTTAGTACCATATACATTCCTTTAGGCTGTTATTTACTTTGTCTTTGTGCCCCCAGAACTATACTGCCTTGCACATAGTAAATGTTTCCTAAATCATTAGATTGGATAAGATCATCATAAGAGTAGCCAATATATTTCTTATTTGGGAAAAAGCATGTGATTCTCAACCATCTATGTGTTTTTCTTGTCTAGATACAGTGAGATGGTTTAGTAGGCAAATAGCTGGGCCTTGGTTTCAGGAAGAATTAAGTTCAAATCTACCCTTAGATACTTACTAGATATGTGACCTGGGGGAAGTCACTTAACCTCTTTTTATTTCAGTTTCCTCAATAGTCAAATGGGAATCATAATAGCACCTACTGCACAGGATTACCATGAGGATCAAATCCTTAGTGGAGTACCTGGTACCCAGTAGGTGTTGAATAAATGCTTTTGCCTATCCTAATATATTTTAGATCAGGTTATCATAAATGCCACATTGATTGGATTATTTCTTAGGCTTAGACCTATCCAAACTTGTGTTGGTTATCAGGATATTTGGGCCTTGAAGGGTTGAAAAAATGTCAAAACCATGACCAGAGTTGAAATTTGGACAAGTGATGAAATTTCTACATGGGAATGTGTGTGTGTGTGTGTGTGTGTGTGTGTGTGTGTGTGTGTGTGTGTGAGAGAGAGAGAGAGAGAGAGAGAGAGAGAGAGAGAGAGAGAGAGAGAGAGGGCTGGTATTCCCCCTGGACAGCTCTCCTTTGTATGTTTCAACAGATACAATTCAAATTTTTGAAATGGCCACATTGGACAAAGTATAATTCCATTCTCAAATGTATCAACGTCATTTTAACTATACTCTCATGCAAATTAGGTTGAAATATGGCCTAAATAACCAACTGTTCCTGGAATAAAGAATATTTTTCCCAAGCCCATTTTAAATGAAATGAATACTATTCTGTCTCATAAAGACAGATGATTGACATTATACAGTGCATGAAAATTTCCTTTTCAAAATCATGACATTTTATAATAAAACGAGATAGTAATTATATTATGTACTCCCCTTATAACAACAACAAAATGCTGCTGGGAAAAACGGAAACAATATGTCCTACAAAGAATGCAATTAAGCAAAGCTGGATTAGAAACCCCACAGAGAATAAGCCACAGTGCTTGATTATCTTGAATTTAATTTTCAGCTTTGGATACTTTGCCCCTGCATTTTCTTGATTCCATAGAGATCAACTTGTAACAGCTTCATTTTTGAATTGATCTATTTAATATTTTCTGCATTATGCATAATAAAATAATACCAAACCAAATCCACTATCAAACTTCCTGAAACCTTTTCATTTCCAAAGGGAAAGACAATGCAACAATACAACCAAATCTTTTCCCTTGGGGTTGGTGTGGACTAATTCTTTTTTGTAAGGGTGCTCAAAATTAAATCTTGTAATTACTGGAATTTGTCAAGGACCAGTTTGAAACTGGAAGGTACAACAAAATGCCTTACTGTGTTATTTCTGCCTCCTTGAAGACATGAATTTCAAATAAAACACAAAGGGATGAAAGATGATGAATTTGGAAGGTAACTGTAATCATGGAAAGGCATGGAAATATGGGAGAGGGTTGGTATTTACAGAATTTTCAAAAAAATTTAAAAATTCTTTATTTCCCTCATTTATTTCCCCCATATCAAATGAATGTTGAAATAACTTGCTTTTCTTTACCAAATTGGAGTATAGGAAGGAGAGAACAAAAATAGTTAAGGGTTTTGTAATTTAAGATTATAAATAAAATTTAAGTCTTAGCATCTGATAGAAATTGTTCTTATTTCCACAGTGATCAGTATTTACCATGAACTTTATGGGCAGCAGGACCCTAGAACAGTTTCCAGGGAGTATGAGAAATGAAGGCCACCTGCAATTTGTCTACAGCAATGTCTTTTTTCTCTGCCTTCAGTTTTCAAAGTTGTTTGTCTTTGCACTGTGGCTGTTACTGCATAAATTGTTTTTTTGCTTCTCCCCACATCACTTTGGCTCAGTTCCCACATGTCTTCTCAGCTTTCTCCAAAACTGTTCCTTTCATCATTTCTTAGAACTCAAGATCTCAATTTTCTTTTCTGATCTCATTTTCCATTTCTTGAAGTTGACATGATCACTCTCTCCTCAATACGCTCTTTTCTCTAGGTTTTTGGAACAATACTCCTGATTTTCCTCCTACCTATCTGATCACTCCTTCTCTGACTCATTTGGTGGATCCTCCTCTAGATCACACCCTCTATATCTAGGTGTCCCACAAGGAATCTGTCCTGGGCCCTCTTCTCTCCTTTCTCTATACTACCTTACTTAGTGAACAGCTCCCATGCATTTATTTGCCATTTCTATGCTGATGATTTTCAAATCTACCTTTCCTGCCCAATCTCTCTGCTGACCTCTAATCTTGTATCTTCAACTGCCTTTTAGACATCTCTACCTAGATGTCCAGTAGATATCTTAAATGTAATAAATCCAAAACAGAACTCATTACAGTCTTCCCTAAATACTCCCTTCCCATTACTTAAGAAAGCGACTATTCCCTATCTCTCTTTTCTTTTTCTTTCCTAGAGCCCAGTCACAGGTTCTTCCTTCCTTCTTTCCTTCCTTCCTTCCTTCCTTCCTTCCTTCCTTCCTTCCTTCCTTCCTTCCTTCCTTCCTTCCTTCCTTCCTTCCTTCCTTCCTTCCTCCCTCCCTCCCTCCCTTCCTTCCTTCCTTCCTTCCTTCCTTCCTTCCTTCCTTCCTTCCTTCCTTCCTTCCTTCCTTCCTTCCTTCTCTCCTTTCCATTCATTTCCCTCTGTTCACACAGGACCTTTACCTGCTGATGCTTTGCCCAAAAGAACATAAATTTTGATCACTGAAACCTTACAAGATGTCTTGGGGTTTATGGCTAGATTTTTTTCTTAAGGAAGATGCCTTAAAACCAAATCACTCTGGCTCTCAGAGACTGACTAACAGTAGGTCTTATGCCAAGCCCCACTTGGTCATTGTTTGGACCCAGATTGTCTCAGAGTGAATGCAAATAGCAATTGTTTCTTTTTTGGCCAGGAACCCTGAGGGTCTTCCCCTCCCAGATCTGTGCCTCATTTTTTGTCTAGCCTTTATCACTAAATGGATGTTGCTTCAGTCAAACTGAGACCTATTAAAGATCTTAGCTTCAAAAAGTCAAGATCTCCCACTGTATCCAGGGCCATCTCTAGTCATGAGACTACCTCACTATAGACATTTGTCTATATGGAGAATACAAGTTGTTTTTGAGCCACAGGCATATTTGTAGTACAAATATAACTTAGGATAGTAAGGTAGAAAATAATTTGACTCCTTTATAGCAGTAGATAATGGTGGTATAATGTTAATTGATTCCTTCATTAAGTCTTTAAGCCAATGACAGAGGATTCTCAGTTTATCTGGAAACAGGATGCCAATGCTTCTGTTATAACTACAGCCCACAGAATTAAATATGATCATTAGTTCTTGTAAATAAATGCCAAAAGAAGATTGGATAATTCATATTCATTTTACATAATAATTTAGAATTCATATAGAAATGACAAATGGATATTTTTTATGATTAGGAAAAAAGGGGAAAAAAGGATATTTAGTAGTTTTCCCATTGGGTTTTTTTCTCTGCCAAAGTTCCTTTGGTCAAGTTATTTACATCTCAAAGAGGATTTTTAAATGGTTTTTAGCCCAGAGTTCTCTTCTACTTTAAATGAGTCCCTTATTAACATATAGACCTGGGAATAACTCTCTCTTCTATCTCCCACCTGCAAAATGGCATTTATATCCATATCTCTCTAGACCTTTCAGTGAAGATGAAATAAAGTGACAATTGTGAATGAAGATTGGTCTTCTGGGTAAGAAAGTTACTATAGGAATTTAAAACATCAAAATCTGTCTGGCTTCTGCTCAGTAGCATTCTGGGAAATCTATTTCTCATCATGAGTTGGAAGTCCATTTGAAGTTGACTTAATAATAATTCAATAAATAACCCAATGATTCTTCTGTTCCCCTTGTTCTGAGCCTGAGGGAAATGGGGCACGACCTGGTGCCCTGGTGCCAGTGGGGCCAATTTGTTGGGACAGAAAAATTAGTTGTAGTAAAGTTTCATTTCAAGAGATACTAAAAACAAAGAGGTATGTCACATAAAGAAAGAAGGCCAGTTGCTCAAGTAGGGACTACGTAAGGAGTAACCCAACAAACAAATGAATGAAACAAGCTCAGAGATGGGGAAGGAAAACCATGATGTGTTATCAACAAGATGAAAGGTTAAAGTATGTATAACAGTAGAATGATTGATTTACTCATCCCCACTACACTTCAAGTTAGAGAGAAACGTAAATTTAGACAGAAAACCCAATCTCTGCCTACATGTTAGAGATTACCCTATTTAGGGGCTTAAAGTGACAGAGACTGAATTTGAAACTTTTTGTCTAAAATAAATTACCTAAACCCAAAAGGGATAGAACCATATAGAACTCAGGGAAAATTTTATTGTCTTTCCACAACTTAAAATATAGCAGAGTTACAAAGGAAGCATGGTAGGCTTCCAGGATAGAATTCATAATGTCATGGATTCAGAATGGGAAGGGACCTTAAAGGTTATCTTATTCAGTTATCTCATTTTTACAAATAAAGAATCTGGACCCAGAAGTAGCAGGGCAGGGATCTTAACCTAAGTGTTCTGATCCCAGAGTCAGGACTCCTTCTATTGTAACATCTCCATATTCTTATAGTAGGACTTATCCAACTCTGCGCACACAGCTTTTCAGTTTGAGTCCCCGAGGAGGTGACTGCTTTCAGGTTTCAAGGTTACTTGGTAAGTCCACACACCTAAATGATAGCTCATGAGGACCTCCTTGACCTTACCTTTTAATAATCAGTCAATAGATAGAATTAGTTCAAAGCAAAGACATTTACTAAGATGACATAGTAAAAAGAATGGTTACAAAACACTCTCCTTCCTCAAGCCCATAAACCTTGCTTGTATTAGACCACAAAAACACATAATTTTTTTGTGGGAAAAGTAATCACAGAAGGAGTTCAAAGAAACTTGATGTCCAATAAATTCTGGATTTGAACAGAGTTCATAAACAGTTTATCACATTCAGCATGGTGACATCCCTTTATCCTTCTCCTAGGCACTGCCTGTGTCTGAGTTTTGGGAATTCAAAAGCACATTAATTAAATAGTCCTTGCTATTGTTATCACAACTACCACCACCACCACCACCATCATCATCATCATTGTCATCATCTACACCAGCAGGAGGAAGTAAGGGAAAAAATGAAAAAAGAAATGAAGATGTTCTATTACACACTTCTGAATTATGTACAAAAAGATTGACACTAACTCATCTCTCTGTTACACGGGAGTCTGAAAAAGAGAGTCCTCCAATAAGTGCACATCAATCATTTCATCAATAGACTGCACATTGACTTCTTGCTTCAAATACGTAGGGGTCTCAATCAGAGGGGCTTCTCCCAATGAGTATATATATACATATATACACATGTGTATATATACACATACAAATGCATACATACATGTATATGTGTGTATGTACATACATATAAATACATATATGTATATGTGTATGCGTGTATACACATGTATACACTATCTAACTAGCTAGCCAAGAAAATATGTACTAATGTCCCTACATATTACATATGACCTCATAGTCCATGTCACAAGGCAGGTGAAGGAATGCTCTGGAGCCTGGGTAATTTCAATAATAACTCTTCCATACACCATCAGGCTGTGCTATGTGAGACTCCAGTGTTGAGACTTGGAAGAATTAGATGACCCTGCATCTCAAAGAGCTAGAGAAAGTGAAGCAACATTTCAAATGAGTGGAAAGTTCAAGAGTTCCGGTTTTCTGCCTGTTGTCAGAAATTCTTGCTAAAAGAGATTTGAGACATTGTTAAGCTGTGGCTGAAGATTTTTTTTCTCTTTTTTTTGATTACTTCAAAAGGCCACTAACTTTACCAAGGGTGCTTAAGCCTGATCTGTTAACTTTCTGGAGGACTATAACAGTCCAGTAAACAGTGTTTTAGACAGAGTGCATCCCATGGTGAATGCTGAAACTCATCTTGGAAGGGCTCCCTTGGGGCCAGGCATTCTTACAGAAAGGAAGAAATATAGCACGACAAGAACTTACTTTGAAGAGACAATAAGGAAGATGTCATGTGCTGAACTTTAATTGCACATCAATCATTTCATCAATAGACTGTTATTCCTTCTCACTCACTGCCTCTTCCTTAAGAAAAACAATTATATAAAAATAAATAATGCCATCAATCAACCATGTACTGAGCGCCTGTTATGTGCCGGCACTGTGCTAGGCAGCAGACGCGCAAAGGCAAATAGGAAATAGCTCTGGCCCTCAAGGAGCTTATGTTCTAGTGAAGGATATAACACATACTCATGTTGCTGATGGTGATACTGAGTCCTGTCTCTTGTCACCCCATGGACTCTACTGTCCATGGGCTTTTCTTGGCAAGGATGCTAGAGTGGTTTGCCATTTCCTTCTCCAGCAGATTAAGGTGAATAGAGGTTAAGTGACTTGCCCAGGGTCACACAGCTGGTAAGTGTCTGAGGCAGGAGTTGAATTCAGTCCTTCCTGACTCAAGGCCTAGTACTGAGTCTCCTAGCTGCCGCCTATATACACATGTAAGTATATGCAATGTGCATACAAAATAAATACAAGGTAATTGTGGGAGGGAGCTGGTGTGTGTGTGTGTGTGCATGCGTGTGTATGTACATATTCATGCTATTGCGTGTATTTGTGTTGGGCTGGGGGGTGAGGCAGTGGAATGCACTTAGTCCATTTCGGTACCAAGAAGAGGAAGATTTTGCTTTTTATACACTAGAATTTAACACCAATGATGACTTTGTGAATTGACTTAACATCGTTAAACCCTTTTTTTCCTTTTTCATTTACTTTGTAGTAAAGTAATTTCTCATATTGGATTATGTAAAGGACAAGGACCTTCCAGACTTCATTTGGAAGAATTCCTTGGCCCCTCTTCTCTAACCTAGTTCAATCCAATTCAACCCAACAGACATTTATCAAGGGTCTACTATGTGCAAGAGACTAACAGAACTGGGAATATAAAAATAAGGTGAAAAATGGCTCCTGTCTTCAAGAAGATTACATTCTACTAGGGAATAGATCATGTGAATAGATACATACAGACATGATAGTTGAGAAAGCAGTAGGAAATTAAGATTAGGAGATTAAGGAGATCCATGAAGGAGTTTAGGAAAAGCTTCTTGTTGGAGATGACCCATGAGCAAAGACTATAAAAGGTCAGTATTAGAAGAGGTGAAAGTGAGGAAGGAATATGACCCAAACATGAGGGTCAGTCTGTGGCAAGATGGGGAGGTGGAAGATGGAGTTCCTAGTTCAGAGAACAACAAGCTTTTCATCATGATTCTAACACAGAGTATGTTAGGGGAAGAAATACTCAAGTTGTTCAGTAGACATTATTCAAAGGTAATGAATAAAAAAAGTCTCACTTGATCAAGCAGACACTGGGAGCTGATAGCCTTAAGAGTGGAACTTAAATTAATGATTATCTACATATCTCTTGTACCTGGTATCACCAAGGCAATATTCATAGCACTGGTGGTGACTATGCATATGCTAACATAGTTCTCAATCACAAAATATAACAGACTGTCCATATAGAAGGCAGAACCAAAACATTTATTCAAACACCAGAAAGTGAAATCCCAGAACCAGAAAGCCAAATCAGTCATAGTAACCAAGAAGTCAATACACATTATCACACCAGGGGACAAAGCCATTCCCAAGCCTCCCCTCAAGGCTGGGACCTTCCCACAAATAAACGCTCAGCAGCCTAGCTGTCTGTTTGCTTGTGTCCTTCCAAGATCTGACTAGTCTGACCAACTTCCTCCCAGCTCTGCTTCACCCTTCCTGTTCCACCCATTCAGCAAGCTCCTCCTACCACATGTGACGTAGGCTTCCATGCTATTTAAGCAGGTCACATGGGCCTATTAATGAATGGGAAAGATTTTCCATTTAAATTACCATTACACCTGGCTTGCTGATACCTGAAGTCACAGGCAAAGCTTCATTTGTGTGGTTGTTAAAAAACACATGCTCAAATTTTAGAATGAAAGGTCCTTGTCAGGGTTTTAGGAGTTAGTTATTTTTTTTGGAGGGGGTGGGGGACTATTTACTTACTGGTTTTTCTTTCCCAGTGACTCTCATAGCAACTTGACCATAGTTAAAACATATTAAGTATTGGTCATATCAGTCTTTTATCCCTTAGTGCAAGTGGTTCTTAACCTTTATTTAAATATTATCTTCTCCTCTCATAGTCTGGTGAAGTCCATGGACCCTCTCTCAGAAAAAAAAAAATTTATATCTATCAAATAAAATTATATGAGATTATAAAGGAAACTAATTATAATATTGATGTGTAGTTATAAAAATATATATTTTTAAACAAAAGTCCATGCCAGGACACCAGGTTAAGAACCCTTGCCAGGTATGGAAGTTTATCCAAAACTTTCCTTCACTTTTGATAAAGTATGGAATGGCAAGATTGGAAGGATTGCAGACACCCAGTGAAAGTGGGGAGACTGACATTAATGTAAAGGGAAAAGGAGAAAGGATCCTGGAGTCTTCAAAGCAAAGCTTCAAACATTTGACAATTTCTTTTTTTTCCCCCTGATGGCTGGTGTTGAAGGAGATTCAGAGTGCGAAGCTACAGAGGTATGAAAACAGGAAGGGGAGAAAATGAGGAGTAGTGGGAAAGAGTGGATTTTTCTCATTGGTGAGTAGGATCAGTGCAGCTGGTGGTTTGTATGAGTTAAGAGAGTCAACAGTGGCCAGACCACTCCTTTAGCTAGAGGCATCCCAAACTAGAGTAGAAGAAATATAAATGTGAGAATTCAATTTGATCAATACTTCCTAAGTTCCAACTATGGTCAAGGAGCTAGGAGAATCATTAGGAAGGCAAAAACTGTAAGTAAACAGTGCCTGAAAAAAACTAACTCCCAGCACCACGACAGAAACTTCTCATTCTGAAATTTGGAAGAAAATATTAGATGGATTGAAAGCCAAGGTGAACAGGGGTTATTTCAATCTTCAGTATTCAACAAATATTTATGTGGGAGTTGCAGTGGGAGAAGACCCCGAGGTGAGAAACTTTCATTTAGCCAATAGTGGGGCTCTCCATTGGGATGCTTTTACATTTCAAAAATAATATTAGAAAATCATTAAGCTGCAAACACTCAATTTGACCTGCAAAGCTTGTATTGCTTGCTGCCCAACTCCTAACACCTACTTTTAACCCTCCCAGTCACTCCCATCTACTTCTTTAGAGGAAAACCATAACAGAGTAGAAAGAATATTGGATTTGGCTTCAGAGAACAAATGTTCAAATTCTGGCTCTGTTTCATGCTTCTTGTGAGACCTTTGACAACTTGCTTTATGTCTCAGGGCCTTGTAAAATGAAGTGGTGGGACTAAATTACCCCATACTCGGTTGTCCAGCTCTTGATTGATTTTGACAGGAAGCATGTCAGGGGTATTCCACAGATGTAAATTCTGATGATGAGGGAGGAATATATATTTATTTTATGTTTGCTATTGATTTCCTCCAGTTTAGTAGGCCGATTTTGTCAGATCATAGAGACCTTCAAGATCAGCTACTCTAAACCCCTCATTTTCTAGATGAGAAAACTGAGGCTCAGGACATTGACATAATCACATTAATAGCAGGCATTGAAGGTGAGATTGGAATACAGGTCCTCTACTTTAGAGCTAGTGCTCTTTCCATTGTCCCATGGTTAATACCTTTCAAGTTTAGGTATTTAGCTTTTATTTTTATGGATGAATTAGAATTATCTAATGTCTTATTTCCTTTTTTCAAATGCTTTATTTTCAATGAGCCCATATGCCACTTAGAGGATGATGAGCTGAAGTGAGTCAGGAGATGTATATGAAGGTCAAAAAATATTGACTGCATTAGAGCCCATCATAGAGCTGTTTGATAGAACCATTCACTGGAAGGAAGTATTAGAAACACACAGACCACACAGTCACATTACAAATGGAGATGAGATGTCTTTTTGTGAGCAAAGGTTCTATAGACAAGGTCATGTGATCAAAGGATGAGTGAAAACCACTATACATTCTATATTTATGTGGTTAACTCTGTACTAACCCTGAGACAACCTGGGCATTCATCTAGATGACCTCCAACTTTCCTTTCCACCTCTCACAGTCTGTGTTTCTAGACAATTTGCTGAGCCTTCTCAGTTAAAACTGACTTTTATTCTAAAGCATTTGAGAAAGGCAAGCTAGTTTAGACATGGGGCACAGACTGTTTTGAATTCTCTTGCAACATTTTCCAACTGCAAGAAGAAAATGAAGCATTAAAATTTGATCTCCAATTCAATGTACTTTATATTCAGTTTTACATATCTTTTCATTATAGATGACACAGTGTCCTCTCTATTGTCAGACCGAGACGTTTTTTCCTCAAGGTAAAGTAATGTGAAAAAATAATGATCACGTGAATCTTAAATGTACCTTTCTATATTTGCATAAAGATATGTACATAAGTATTTTCATTTGGAATGGAGAAGAAAGATCCTAGGATATTGAGTAATTGGTTCGTAGTCAAGGTGCATGTAGATTTGAACAAAAGCTGCATGTTGATGGATTATATCCTTTAAGTCTCTCATATTAAAGAACCTAGAGTAATGGTTATTGATCTGAGGTCCACTTAAGAAAAAGTATCCATTGTTTGGTGATTAATACATTCTACAAGGCAATAGGCGACATTAGGTAAGGTGCCCTACGAAAGGGAAGAGAAAAAAGACCAGGGAATATTATTTTAATGATGGAGATCAATGAAAGTAGATTTTGTTGTATGAGAGAGGAAGAGAAAACATGAAAAGTGGAAGGAAGCTAGGATTAAATTTAACAGCATGTTCTGTGTACATTCAGAGAGTTGGTTGTTAAATATTTACAAGAACATCACTGCAGGAAGCCTTTGTTGAAGATAATATAAATAGATGGAATTAAATGGACTTATGAAGGAAGAAGAAGAATGAAAATGACTTCTTGTTACTTCTACGCTTGTAGGAGAATATAGTCCAGGAGAATGTAGATGTCTGTTTTGCCTCATGACTCCTGTTGGCACCTACCGTTAACTGATGCTAGCTTTCTGAAGAGTAATGAATGTTACAATAAAGTTTTAGCATTAGTTTTCCTTGGATGTCAATGTTGCTTAGGCAACACCATATACATGATCAGGTGTTACCTTCTCCTTGAGGTCTTCCTTGATTTCCCAGTTGTTAATAGTCTCTCCCACTTATTTATCTCTGTCACGCTATAATTCCCCAGTAGATTTTTATACCCCTTAAGGGAAAAGGGCTGTGTTATTTCCTTTATCTTACAAATGCCTTTGAGAGCAGGGCCTTTTTAATAAATAGACAATTAATAAATATTTCTTGAATTGAATTAAATTCAGCACAGCACAGCACTACAAAGATACTCAGTACATTGGACAGCTGATGACTTCAAAGTCCTGAGGGAAAATAGCAGCTTAGTCTAGGCTATCACATTTTAACAGAGTATGTTAATCATTTATTTCATACAGGGTACCAGCAGGTAGAAGTCCCAGATGCCAACTCCAGAGCCAGAAATGGCCACGTGGAGCACAGCAGGCATAAAATGATAAATCTTGTGATTTATTGGCACTACTTCCCAAAAGCCTCTGATGACTCATTCTGCGACAATAGAGTCATTTCCCCAACAAATTGTGTGCTTCCCTTGCTTTGATCCATGCTCCTTATTTATTATTCACTTCATTTGCTTTTCCGGGTCCCTTCTTTATGAAAACACTTTCCTCTTAAGAGTTTTCTCTTTGTAAACATTGTAACTTTGATCAACTTGAAAACATTGGGAGGTCTTTGAGTGGTGAGAACAAAGAAGAGATTTTCTAGACTTTCCCGACCATTTGTCAGTTATATCTGTTGGGTTTTTATCATGTTGTTATTTTATCTGTTACAGAAAAGGACACAGATGAAAATTGCACATGAACATTTCATATTCAGAAAAAGTTTCAATACTGGAATAGCTGTTTCTACACACATGCATGAATTTAAGGGAAAACAGTTTATTGAGCAGAACTTTTGAGGAGCTTTATATGAGGCCAATTGAATCATTTATACTTCCTCCATTGGAATATTGCTTTCTCTGAAAACTGATAAAAAGAATAGACTAATTTTCAAAATAACCAAGATGGAAGAGACCCAAGAAGTTCAACTAAATCATCCTCCTTAGGAGGGAAATGAAGCACCAAAGAGCATTTATGAATGAATGAACCTTAATTGAAACTAGCAATCCACCAACTACTGCGTAAAGCGCAGAGTATACCAATCCAAAAAGCAAGCCAGTGTCTGTCTTCAGGGAATTATATCTTAATGGTAGAGACCACAAAAAAGCGGGATTGGTGGCCATTGAAAGGGAACTTTGATCCAATAAGGTAGATAGATGGAGAATGAAAAAAAAATAGGTAAGTCAATAATTAACCTTTACTTGAATTTAACTTTTTCAGAAGCTTGCAGATGAGCACCTTTTAAATATTTGTGTGACTGGTCAGGAAGCTACTTGTGTATGTTCATCCATAATGAGTTCTATTGTAAAGGTCACCTGTCATTTGAGATTTTCTACTTGTGTAGAGAAATGGAAATGTTTCTTTAAGCCATGACAAGAATCTATAGAATTACACTTCTTGAAAATAGAAAAACAAACTGAATAAGAGAAGTTTATCTTCTCTAAGTATTCAACCAATGAATGATGTCTATGTAGCGAAAACAGATTTAAGGCTTTATGAAACTCTGGAAAATACATAGCCTTTCATTGTCATATTTCATCAATATTTTGATTGCTGTTGCATAGGTTCAGTTGAAGCTCACACTTATAATCTGAGAGTTTCAATGTTCATCTATTTTAACCTCCTTCTGAACAATGAGTTCCTCTGTAATTTTCCTGGCAAGTAGTGATATAGGTTCCATTTAAATACTTTAAAAGGAGGTGGGGGGAGGCACTGCCTCTAAACACAGCCTTTACCTTTGTACAACTCTAATCATTATTCAACTCAAATTGCTAAGTATATATTAAATACCTACTATGTGCCACATACTAAGTGCTAGAGATACAATCTAGTCCAATCCAATAACCATTCATTAAAGCCTACTAAGTGCCAGGAAGGAAAAAAAAGCAGTTTATGCCATCAAGAAACTCCCAGTCTAATGGGAGAGACAGAATGCCAAAACCTCCCTTTCCCCCCTCAAAAAATGATACATATGAAATGTATAAAAGTTAAATGGGAGATAATTTCAAGAAGTCAGTAGTATTAAAGAAAGAACATAAAAAGCTTCTTTCAAAAAGTAGAATTTCAGCTGAGACTTGGAGAGAGCCAAAGAAGAAAGAAGCCAGGAGGTGGAGGCCAGGAGGGAAAATATTTTTAAAGAAATTTTTCATCATACTGAGCCAAAATCTGCCTCTTCAACTTCCATCCATTGCTTCCAGCTCCTCTTTCTGCAGCCAACAAAAGGGAGCACACTGCTTATCAAATGATATCCCTGTAATGAGAGCTTGTATCAGGCTCCCTCCTTATCTTCACTTTGTTCCCCCAGGGAAATGTCTCTATTTCTTAACCAATCATCATATGAAACTGACGCAGTCCCTTTTCTCATGATTTTAATGTTCTGGACACACTCCAGATTGCCACTGATCTTTATAAAACTTGCTGCCCAGAACTAAACACCTTATTCCAGGTGTTGTCTGACTTGGGAAGAGAACAGTAGGCTTCCATCCTTGTCCTCATGCATGTTCAAATCACATTCATATTAACATTTTTGGCTAGCAGGGCACAATGTTGATTTAAATTGGATTTGCAGCTTTTCAGGTAAGCTATTGTCATGTATAGGGGTCTGCAAAGTATTGGTAGTGGGCCAAATCTGGCTTACCACCTACTATGGCCCATGAGCTAAGAATGTATTTTTTTTACATTTTAAAATAAAGTTTGAAACTTTTTTAAAAGAAAGTTTTTTTATTTTATTTAATCAAGTAAATAAATTTTATTCTTTTTAAAAACATTATTTAAAAAAATAAATCATTTCTAACTCACAAGCCATACAAAAACAAGGCCAGATTTGACCCTCAGGCCACTTTGTTGACCCCTGATCTAGTTACAACTCTCTCATCCTGTACCTATGCAATATATTTATTTAATTTGTGTAGAATTGTAAATGTTTCTCTATTGTATATCATCTTCCTAAACCTGGTCCACTGTAGTAGTCAGCCTGGAGTCAATTTTAGATCCTTTTTATAGGCCAACTATGGTGGGTAAACCAAGGCAGTATACCATTTGAGTAGTAGATGTCTGCACTCCAGTGGATTAAAGCTTAGTATCTGTACTGTCAGACACCAATAGAGTAAGCCCCCAAGAGTGAGGTGACCCCAAGGAAGGGGTCAGCTAGCCCAAGTCAGATTTCCCAAGTGGTAAGTGTCAGAGTGGGCGATATGAGGTGTTGTACCTCAAGCCTGGGTGAGATATGGAGACTAAATCTTAGAAAACATAAATAAGACACCTGTTTATGTGATTCAGTGTGTCAGCTATTCCTTCCAGCTTCTTGTGAGATTCAAATTTGATAAATATTTTATCATTATATCTATTAAAAAATGTCAAAGAAAATATTGCTTGGGATAAGACCCCTTTCTAAAATGTCCCTGTAGGTTGTGATATATTTGTTTCATTTTTACTCCTTATGTATAGCGAGTTGTTTGATCAGTAAAACCCATCGGTAACAAACTTAGAGAAATGATTATTTTTCTGTTATATTAATAACCAAATCTTAAATTAGCATTGAGGTTTTTCCTTTCTATTTCCTCATTCAGGGATCAGTCCTACAGATCATTCAATCAGTCTCTGAAGGATAAGGCTGATAGATAAGATTGGTCTAATTCTAGGATACATATTCCCTCATCTTGGGTGGGATCCCTGTAGCAGAAAGTACCCTGACACATCCAGGAAGGCCTGTCTTAGATCTGCTTTTCTAAAAGGAAAGCAAGGGGTCAACAATCTGCTTCAAACACATATACCAATGGAGAAAATACAAGCAGAGACATAAAGACCAACAGACAGGGCTTCTAACTGTCTGACCATAAGCAATACATACATCGCAGATCAGCAGACAGATCCAGCTGTCTGACCATTACATACATACATAGTTATCAGAGAGAGAAGCCCCAACATCTGCATTTTCAAAGGGGGTGGGCTTCTTTAACAGCTGCCCGGAGTCTCATATGGCACACGAACCTTCTTCCAAAGAGTAAGCCCCCAAAGCAAAACCTCACCCCAGAGGATGTGTGTGTATACTATACATGTAGTATACACACACATATAAATGTACATACATACACACATATACATACACATGTATATGTATATACATACCTATATACATATAGGTATGTATATGTATGTGTATATGTGTAAGTATACATATAAACATATATACATATACACACAAATACATATACATCTATATCTATCTACCTGTCTATCTATCTATCTATCTATCTATCTATCTATCTATCTGTCTATCTGTCTATCTGTCTATCTGTCTATCTGTCTATCTGTCTATCTGTCTATCTGTCTGTCTGTCTGTCTGTCTGTCTGTCTGTCTATCTATCTATCTATCTATCTATCTATCTATCTATCTATCTATCTATCTATCTATCTATCTTATCTATCCTTTTCTGAGCCATGATCCTCATGACTCAGTGCCTCATTAATTAACAAAAGGTGTGGGCCTCCCCTAATCAAGCTCTCTTTAATGGACTCCAGGTGAGGTCTATTAATGGATGGGGAAGATCTTTAATTCAATTAATTAACATTACAACCCCACACAGCTAGGGAACCTTACCTTTGTTTATAGTGTAAACAGAATCTAATCTAGATGTGGAGAAGCCCTAAAGCATTGACCACTCCTTTGAAGTCTAGGGGAACTCATCTCATAAAGGAGAAAATCAACCAGAGAGGTCTACCTAGGGATGGAGTCCTTTGTTCAGATTGCTAGAGGCTGCTGAGTCTCATGATAAGTCACTTTCTCAAGCAGGAGGAGTTGAGCCCACCCTTATTAATATGTTTACCCCCCACTAATCATTCATTAATCAGGATTGATTTCTATCTGTCAGGGGAACTTCCTTTTTCCAAAGGTATTTAAGCATTCAATGATCTTTAGTTGTTGAGAGAAACCACTGACCATCAACTTATTGATTATCAGCTAGGATAATTAAAAAATTGATCACTAATTACCCAGAAATTCTGTCTCTCATACTTTTCATTCATTTCAGAACTCTTCATTTTTACTGAAACATACACACAAAGACACACACACACACACACACACACACACACACCACAATACACTGAGGGTAAAGAAATGGGAGAATTAAAGGCCGACACTAATACTTAATTTTAATGTCTTTTATTTTCTTTAAGAACACCTAATTAGAAGGCCCTATTGGGCCTTCATCTTGTAGCAATGTCCAATATCCCAAAGAGTTGATGGAAAATAACTCATAGTTTAATAGAAAAATATTTGAATTTCAAGTGCCTGTTTCTGCAAGTTTTATTGCTTTGGGGGAAAAGTTGCTCAAAATACTAAGGCAGTAAGGAAAAAAGATAAACAGAAATATATGCTTTATTCAAATACTATTTTACATATGTCATCCTGACAAAGCAATGTATTTACTAAATAAAACATATCGATATTAACAAATCCCCCCCATACAATAGATATGGAGAGCTAATAATCAGAAAATTCATTAAAAATGCTCAGACCTTGAGCATTCAAATGACAAGTACTCTTTTGTATGTTCCTTCCTAGGTTTAGCTGAATCAAGCTAAATATGAACAAGTGTTTTTTTGTTGACTTTTAGGCTTAGGAAGAAAAAAAATTCTTCCATGTGTTTGCTTCCAAATGTTTATATATATATTGACATCAGTTATTTCCACATTTATCTCCATATGTTATAGCATTCTATTAGATATGCATCTTCCTCCTTGGTGGCTGGGTCAACTATATCTGTACCAAACTAGTACTAATAGAAACTTCTCTGCCAGGAAACATGACCCTGCTACGGACCCTCTCTAAGTAACTGAGTGAGGCACTGGAATTATCAGGAGGAGTTAAAAAAAGAAAAACAAATAAAACCAAAATAAAACCTTCTGAGGGTGGACAATAAATGAATAGGCATTTATTAAGCTCAAAGCATTATGCTAAATGCTGGAGATACAAATAGAAATGTATGAAGGGACATGCTTTCAAGGAATTCGTGTGCTAATAGCAGAACATGGAGGTTTCAGCTTCCAATCAGAAGGAAAGGCCAGTGGTGTTTTCATGAATAGCATGCTATAAAATATACTCCTTCATTATTGTTACTGTTGATAGTAGTAGTAATAGTAATAGTAGTAGTAGTAGTAGTAGTAGTAGTAGTAGTAGTAATATATTCAAAGAGTATTTGCACAAAGTCTTAGTTTTTGTTATTTTAGTCAATCAGTCACTAATTATTAAGTACCTACAGTGTGACAGGCACAATTCTAGGTGCTAGAGAGACAAAGACAAAAGAGAAAGCTTCCTTGTTTTATTTAGTGGATCTACATTTTCATCATGTTTAGCAATGACATATCCAAACATGTTGGAACATCAGCCTCTCTATGGAGGCACAATCAAAAGCATTATTTCCATAGTTCCACTGGTTAGCTGTACACAACACCAGCCCAAAGTGATTGAAAAGTGATTAATATTAACTTATTTTCATCCACAACTCAAGTCTGCTTTGACTGGTTCTTCTTACTGATTTAACTGTTTTAGATACTGTGTAGATAAAGTTATTGAATCTGAAGAATATGAAGTGTTAGACCTCAAGGTAGACTACAGTAAATCAACACAGTTCATCTAGTGTTTAAAAACCATCAGAAGGGAAATGCAATGATACTTAATAGTGTTTATTAACCAAAAAAAATAAAAGAATATGAGAAAATCCATCCTACCATATATAATGGTAATTACAACTGGTGTGTACATAAGACTTTAAAATTGACTTTGGTAAGTTGATAGTCTGTCTATTCACAGAGTGCTGACTCAGAGATAACTCCCACATCCAGAATAAGTCTTCTTCTGTCTGTCAAAATATAGTTTGGGTAGATATCATGGAGATAGAGCTGGCCATGGAATTAGGAAGACAGGTTTAAGTCCCACATTTGACCCACACTGGAAATATGCTACTGGGCAAGTAACAAAACATCTCTGTGCTTTAGGCAGTTCATTACAGAGAAGGTGTTGTCTTGAAGAGGTAGAAGGATTTCCTCATTGGGAGCTCAGTACAACAGGAAAATCGTAGGTCTTATCTCCATCCCTGTTCCTAAAATGTCAGTGTCTTTCTTCATATTGTTATCTGGGGCTCTCCATGTCTAGCACCTACCACTACTTATTTGAAAGAATTTATGATATTGACATGCCACCTGGCCACATTACCTTGGGACTTCTCTACCATACCCTGAACCTCTACCACCCAACTTCCACTCAACTCCCCTTTTTAGTTTTTGTGTTTTGTCTTCCTTCATTAGCTTGTAAGCTCTTTGGGTGGGTGGGGGAAAGAACTGTCTTTTTCCTTTCATATTTGTATCCCCAGCACCTAGTACAGTGCCTGACACATAGTAGGCGCTTAATAAATGTCTATTAACTATTGATTGTATAACCTGTCTTTGACCCCTCTTCTTTCTCTCTCTAGAATCATATTTTCTCATATAATTCTCCTCATTTTCATCTTTCCTCATCTTTTAACTCAAGTCACCAAATGTCAGCATCTGTTGACTTGGATTCTTTTCAAGATTGCCATAGAGTTTCTTGACCACTCTCTCCTCAGCAGTCAACGCTGATGCGTAAGCAGTAATTATTTCATATTTTTCTTTTTGCAAATACTTTTCATCATTATTGCATTAAATGATGACCATGAAATATTATTTCTTGTAATTATGAGACACACAATAAAACCCACTTTGCCAACTCCTTTTATTTCCTTTCCAGGGAGTGCCTGGGAGCAAGCTGTACATTTAGTGATGACTCCCTACTTTCTTCTAGCTATAATTATAGCAAGAATATTAAGACTGATATGATTCAGCTCCTTCAGTAATATATTTACTTGGTCATTAAACAAGGATCTCACATTAGAGTTCAGCCACATTAGTATTTGTGGATGGTCTAATAACTGTGTGATTCTGAGCAAGCTCTCTCCCCTTTACTCTGCTATGCCACCATCACTACAGAAGTAGAAGGGGGATACAAAAGGTCGAGCCTTTTTTTTGGTTGTTCTTCAATAAAAATCCATGGCAAAGGGTTAATTGGCCACAGATCTCCATGTACCATATAATTCTTTACAGGCTTGAATGAGAAGAATCTAATGTAAGGTCAGTACTCAAGCAAATACAAACTGTGATGGATGACAGGAGTTTGGGGGATTCTGGAGGAGAATAAGGATAAAACAAGGGAGAGGAGGGAGTTGGCTTGTTGAAGTAGCAAGAAACCAGAGCATTAGCTGGTGCCATTCACATCCTTTTTTTAAGATCATGAGAGTAGACTTCCATCTAAATGGACAAGCTGAGAGGTATGTGTGTGTGACTGTATATTTTGTTTTAGGCTCTCTTTTGACCAAAAGAGCGCTTAGAAATGAAAAATGGAAGGGCCTTATCCTGCTCCGGCCATCCTTCTTTTGTGAGTTTTCTTAAATTAACTCGGTTAAAGAATATACTTGTTGGATTTATATTATTTCTTACGAACATTTGTGGCCTACCTTATCCTTACATCTCTGAGTTACCCTTTGTTTGTGACATAAGGTACAATAGAAGCCACTCAGGAGAGAAAGACCTTTCTTAGGAAGCTCAGCCCTCGGCCCATTGTTAGAGAGTTTTGTGCTCTAACTGGGGCATAAGTACCAGTAACATAACTACCATTCTAAGTGTAGAATCACTATGAATTCAGATCCTGTGTTATAAATCTACCTCATGGATGTGAATTCAGGTTACACTTGGTTTTATAGTAATGAGATAAATGTGTTACAGTGGAACCTGCAGACAACATGATATATAGATATTCTTGTGTTCTCTCTGGGTTTTGGTCATTCTCCCAACTTGGTTCACATTATCAGGTTGAAGTTCCCAGGAATGGACCATCCTCATGTGGTTACACTCAAACTCTCTCTAGGGCCTGGGGGTAGCCCTATTGAGGAGAAATATACTGCCTGTATTTAGCCCTCTAGCTCTTGAGCCCTTATCCAATGGATTTTTTTTAATCTATGTAACCCACCACTCACAATAATACTCTTATGTATTAAACATACTTTTGTATCTTAAGCATAACCATTACTTAAACATTACATTATTAAACACAAATGTTACATTATAAACATAAACATTACTTTAAAAGGCAAAATAAATATGATAGATATTGATATAGTATCTATGTATCTGACATGTCAAATCAAGTCAATAAACATTTATTAAGGACCCAGATCTGCCAGGCACTGGACTTAAGAGTTGGGGATACAAATAAAGGCACAAGCAGAACCTCTTTTCCTGGATCTTACAGCTTAATAGGGGAGAAAACAAGAAAAAATACAAACTACACACACACACACACACACACACACACACACACACACACACACACACACACACGGAGGTAGCTAGGTGGCACAGTGGACAAAGTACCAGACTAGAAGTCAGGATGACTCATCTTTGTGAGTTCAAATATGGCCTCAGACAATTACTAGCTGTGTGACCCTGGGCAAATCACTTAACCCTGTTTACTTCTGTTTCCTCAACTGTAAAATGAGTTGGAGAAGGAAATGACAAACCACTCCAGTATCTTTGCCAAGAAAACTCCAAATGGGGTCATGAAGAGTTTGATGTGATTGAAATGACTCAATGACAACAACAACAAATGTGTGTAATAAATTGTAAATGATCTCAGGATTTGACACTAGCATTGAAGGATATTGGAAAAATCTTCTTGAAGAAGGTGGAATTTTAATTGGGACTTGAAGGAAGACAAAGATGGAGATGAAGAGGGAGAGGGAGAAAATTCCAGGCAAGGGGAATGATCAGTGAAAATGCATGGGATTGGGAAATGGAGTATCTTGTGAGAGGAACAGTATGAAAGCTAGAATCACTAGATTGTAGGATATTGGAGCTATTAAATTTATTTTATTCTGCACTTAAGGAATAAAACAAACATTCCCATAACAAAGTAGTATAAAAAAACAAAACAAAATAATTATACATGAAATTGTAAATCTGTTATATACAACTTGCCATTCCTTTTAAATACATAACAATGTTATGTAAATTTCATGGGTTTTTTTTCCATTTTTTCTTTTTTTCCTCCTCCCCATACTCAAGATGACCACATTTAGACACAAATATGATATCTATGCAGAGCCACTCTGTATATACTTCTATTTATCAGTTCTTTCTCTGGATGCAGATAGCAAATTTCCTCATATGTGCTTTGTTGTTAATTTGGGCTTTTATGATAGTGTAAATGACTCAGAGTTGTTCTTAAAACAATTTTCTTGTTGTTGTATACAATGTTTTCTTCATTCTAGTCATTTCACTCTTCATCATTTCAAGCAAATCTATCCATTTCCCCCAAAGATCATTAATCTCATCATTTCTTATAGCACAGTAGTATTCTTTCATGATCGTATTCCACAACTTGTTCATTTATTCACCAATTGATGGATGTCCCCACAGTTTCCAGTTCTTTGCCACCACAAAGAAAGCTGCTATAAGCATTTTAGAATATATAGGTTCTTTTCCCTTTTCCCTAATCGTCTTGGGAAACAGACCTAGTGGTGGTAGTACTGCTTAGTCAAAGGGCAGTTTAATAATGTTTTTGAGCACAATTCCAGATTGCTCTCCAAAAAGGCTGGCTCAGTTCATAATTTCCCCAACAAGGAAAGTGTCCCTATTTGTCCATATCCCCTTCAACATTTGTTGCTTTCCCTTTCAATCATTTTAACCAATCTGATAGGTGTAAAATGATATCACCAAGTTGTTTTACTTTGCATTTCTCTAACCAATAATGATTTAGAGCATTTTCATATGATCATTAATTGTTTTGATTTTTTCATCTGTAAACTTCCTATTTATATACTTTTACTATTTATCAATTAGAGAATGACTCATATTCTTACAGACTTGACAAAGTTCTTCCTATATTTGAGATAAGAGATCTTTATGTGAGAATATGCCTATAACATTCCCCCCCCCCCCCCCCCAGTTTTCTGTTTTCCTTCTGATCTTGGCTACATTTGTTTTATTTCTGCAAAATATTTTAATTTAATGCAATTGAAATTATCTACTTTATACCTCACACTGCTCTCTATCTCTTGTTTAATAAAAACAATTATTCACCTATCCATAAGTCTGATAGGTAACATGTTCCATGTTCTTCAAATTTCCTTGTAATATCTCCCTTCACATCAAGCTCATGTATCCATTTTAACCTTAATGTGGTAAATGGTGTAAGAGTATTTGAAATAGATCTTAGAGTATTTGGAAAAGAGTAAGACATAAGAAACTTGGAAAGGTACTGACAGGAACAGGTTAATAAGGGCTTTAAAAGCCAAACACAGGGTTTGTATTTGATCCTGGAGGTGATAGTTAGTCACTAAAGTTTATTGAATAGGAGGATGGCATCATCAGATCTCTATTTTAGGAAGATTAAATTGACAGCTGAGTAAAGCATAGATTGGAGTGAGGAGACTTAAGACAGGATAACCAACAAATGATTCAAGCATGATGAGATGAGAGCAAAAGACGTCACAACATTCATATATTCCTAGATCATAGTCATCATCCAATGCAGTCAGTAGTTATGGTGAAGAGTGGGCACCAATTTATAGTAACCTGGAAAGCATGTAATCATATGAGTGAGGATAAGTCATTGAGTTTAGGAGAAGTCATAACTTTACTTTGTCAGCTTCAGTATCATTGTTTCATTCAGGAACATCTGCATCACACTAAACTGCTTCTCTGGGCACTGCTTGAGTATTGATCCTTTCTAGTCTGTAGCTGGGCAAATTCACTTCTTTTCTCTCCTCTACACAAAAACAACCTTTAGTCTCTTTCAACTGACTATCAATTTTAAAAGATCCTCTAGAAAATGTTAGTTTTTTTTTTTTTAATGTGTATATATAGCAGGTCTGTTTAATCTAGAGAACCTCAAAGTTCATCAAATTGGCTATCTCTAGACTATACACATCTGTATGGAATATGGAATGCTGCATTATCCAATCAGAATGGAGCTCTCAGCCACACATCTGATGCTGATTCTATAAACCAGGTCAACAGGACACCAAAGTAGCTGTAAAACTCCCTCTGCTTTTGCATCTCAAGCCAGAGTGGGAGCAGAATGTAACATGCTTTTAATGAGAAGCTTCACCTTTCTCTAATCGAAACCCAGGTGATGCTGAAGGTCAATAGTATCACTGGAGCTCTTGACCAATAAAGTAAATTCCTTCCCTGAATAATCAGAAATCACTTTGTTGAAGTCTTTTATCAACTAACTGCACCAAATTGCCATAAGCGAGTTTTTCAGCTCCTCTTCTACATAATCCTCTTCTCAGTTTCCTCTTACTGCCTGCTACTGCTACTGCCTTTTAATGACTTAAATGAAGGTTTCCTAAGTTTCAATGAGGAACCTTCTATTTGAAAAGTCATAATTCTCCAAATTTATTTTTTGCAAATCCATAGTCCTTTTCCAAATCATTCTTAGTCTCCCAATGCTTACATAATCTCATTTTCTTAGTTTTACTCACTTAGTCATAAGATATGTATGTGCAAATTAACTGAAGTACCCATTATGCTTTGCTTTGGATTTTTCAACAGGTCCTCCATCCCTTGGGTGTCCTTGAAATGGTTTCTGTACATTCACATTTCTTGAATTTTTAATCAATAAAAGTTTTTTTCTGCCTTTTCTAAAATTTTAAACTGTTCCCGCACAAGATAGGCATCACTCCATCTTTATGAGTTCCTCAAATCTTTTTTTTTTTTTTGTAAGTCTTCCTCTAGGTTTATTCATTTTTTGTCAATACCTGTCAATGAATAAAATAATATCCATTAAACATTTATTACATGCCAAATACTTGATATTTAAGATGACTATTTCTTTTTTTTTTAATTTTGTAATGTTTAACAGTCACTGTCATACAATTGTGATTTTATCCCCCCCACCTACCCCCCACTCCCCCCCTCCCTCCCCACGACTGCATACAATTCTGTATAGATTCTACATATACTTTCCTATTGAGTATATTTTCACTATAGTCATGCTATGTAGTCAGACTAAGATAAATGAAAGAAATCGTATAACAAATCAGAACATGATACACAAACACATACACATACACAAACATGATCTGCTACAATATGTGAGTGACTTCCATATTTCTCTCTCTGAGTGTGGCAGGCATTTTGCCTTGAGATCCTCCATTGGGATTTTTTTTTTTTTTTTGGTAAGAAGTTCTTGTGTTATTACAAAAATCTAAGTCTACCAGAAAAAACTCTCACACACTGTGGTTGTTGCTGTGCATAAAGTTCTCCTGGTTCTGCTCCTTTCACTCAGCATCAGGTCATATAAGTCCTTCCAGGCCTCTCTGAAGTCTTCTTGTTCATCATTTCTTATGGCACAATAGTACTCCATTACATTCATATACCATAATTTATTCAGCCATTCCCCAATTGATGGACATCCCCTTGACTTCCAGTTTTTGGCAACTACATAGAGTGCTGCTATAAATATTTTTGTACATGTGGGACCCTTTCCCATTTTTATGATCTCTTGGGGATATAGTCCTAGTAGCGATATTGCTGGGTCAAAGGGTATGCACATTTTTGTAGCCCTTTGGGCATAGTTCCAAATAGCTCTCCAGAATGGTTGGATGCGCTCGCAGCTCCACCAACAATGAATTAGTGTTCCAACTTTCCCACATCCTCTCCAGCATTTATCATTTTCTTGTTCTGTCATGTTTGCCAATCTTATAGGTGTGATGTGGTACCTCAGAGTTGTTTTGATTTGCATCTCTCTAACCAATAGTGATTTAGAGCATTTTTCATATGATTATAGATAGCTTTAATTTCTTCCTCTGAAAATTGCCTGTTCATATCCTTTGACCATTTATCAATTGGGGAATGACTTGTATGATTGTACATTTGGATCAGTTCTCTATATATTCTAGAAATGAGGCCTTTATCCCCGAGCTTAGCTGTAAAAATTCTTTCCCAATTTACTACATCCCTCCGGATTTTGGTTGCATTGGGTTTGGTTGTGCAAAAACTTCTCAGTTTAATGTAATCAAAGTTATCCATTTTGCATTTCATAATGCATTCTATCTCTCCTTTAGTAAAGAATTCTTCCCTTCTCCATAGATCTGATAAATACACTATTCCTTGCTTCTCCAGTTTATTCATGGTATCAATCTTTATACCTAAATCATGTACCCATTTGGACTTTATTCTTGTGTACGGTGTCAGGTATGGGTCTATGCCTAATTTCCGCCACACTGTTATCCAGTTTTCCCAGCAATTTTTGTCAAGAGTTCCTCAAATCTAAGCATAGATAATTTTCTCTCTGTAATTATCTGAACCATCTAAAACATATTTCTGCAAACATGTATATTACAGTTGTTTATTAAAATGCAATTTTCTCTGCAAATTAGGTATCAAAATGTTTATTTTTTAAGAGCAAACATATCTTACAATACACTTTTCTTTTACACAAAACACTTTTCTTGCCCTTTTCATCATTAACTATTTCTTATGAAAAAGACCTTAAAAAAGTAGTGTACCTTACAATAGGTGTTACAGCCAAAAACTTTGTACGGCAAGGTGGTAAACCTCCTGCTGATGTACCTTTCTGTGACCACCTAGCCTGGCCCTCAGAAGAAAAGTTGGCAATGAGATGGGACCACAATTGAGAGGAAGTGTAGAGCAGGCTACATCCCTTTGATGGGAATACAAAATACTTTTTACCCTAATCTTTCCATAACAGCAAAAGCCCAACTTTACAATACAAATCTTCAATTTTTGTTGCTGTATGGGAGTGAGACCTGGAATACTACTCCATCAAGGGAAAAAATACCCTCAAAATAACTCTAAAACAAAAAATAGAGATGAGCACCGCACAATGGTCCAATGAAAGGCTAGTGTAGTTGTGAACTTACTGCTACATATAATTAATAAAGAACTCCAAAGAAGAACAATACCAAAGAGTGTCATCAAAGAATTATATAATACAAGGACAAGATGGGCTAGTCACATAACATGAGCAAGGGATGATGTGGTGAACAACCAGAAAGCTCTAATGATACCTCTGAATGTCAGGAGAAACTAAGGAAGGCCTCCCTAAGGGGAACTTTTAGAGGACATGAAGAAGAGTTACACAGGATGGGGATGAATATATATGTTGTGTTCTATATGGTTGGAGAGGAGTCCCAGATTCATGTACTTGCAGGATTTAAAATTTTGGAGCACTTTACATCAATTACTGCATGAGAGCTTATGACAACTCTATGGAGTAGATGCTATAATATTATTATCTCCACTTTATGATGAGGAAAATGAAGCTCAGAAATAGGCACTGACTTGCCCTTGATTTCATAGACAGTATGTATCAGAGGCATGATGTGAACCCAGGTTTTCCTGACTTCAGTCCCATCACTATTACAGCATCCTGCCTTTTCATAGGACTACGCAAAGTGCTGGGGAAGAAACAAAAGAAATACATCATGGATTTCTTCCTCTAGAAACTTGTCCTCTATTTGTGGAAACATGAAATACTTAAGGTACAGATCAAGATATGTATGGTTATATCAAATGAATAATATTGAACAAAGATCATATTTTATATATATATACATCTATATAGTATAAATGTGTACAAATATATAAACACATGTATAAAACATATTTGTTGGTGTAGAAACAGCTAGATAGATAGATAGGAATCTTGAGCAGAACAATGTGGACCTGGCCAATAGGAAAATATTTAGTGCAAGATGGAGATTAGTAAGAATTTATAAAATTTTAGAGTTCAACCAATTTTAGAGGACAACCAATCCTACCTCTTCGTTTTATAAATGAAAAAAGTCATCTATAATGGAATGTATTCCCAGAGAAGTTAGAAGTAATTGTGGCAATAGTAGTTTGATCATTAGGAAAGTGGGGGGAAATGGGGCAGAGTTTCAAATGTAATTTGAACTGTGATAGAAAACAAAATATAGTGAGAAGAGATCTTGTTAAGGAGCATTCATTCACTCACTCATTCATTCATTCATTCATTCCTCCAGAATGGTAGCCCACTTCTAGAGAGAGATGGACTCCATTAATGTAGAACCAATCTCATGTGAGAGTTCAGTGTCCTACTGTAGAAATGACAATGCAGCTGAGAATGAATGGGTTTCAAGTACTCATCACTGAAAGGGTTTTCAATTATACCACACCCCACTTAGCAATTGTTTCTCTTTTACCCAGGAACTCTGAGAGTCTTCTCCTCCCAGTCTGATTTTTTTTTTTTGTTAAAGGGGCCGTCCCTTGAGCAACTTCTTAAAGAAGCCTATTCATGGAATGGGTGTATCTCATGCTAAGTGAGAATGCTATAAGACCTTAGCCTGAAAAGGTCAGGGTCTCCCATTGCATCCTGGGTCATGTCCAGTCATCCTGATGAATATCAGGCCATTGGATCCAGATGGCTCCAGAGAAGAAAGTGAGGTTGGTGACCTTGCACAGCCCTCCCTCACTCAAATCAAAGTCAATTCAAGTCGTGTCATCATCTTGATGTTATGGTCCTCTTCTGAGAAGGAAGGACAAACACAACAATCCCACTTAGAGTCTTCCAGATAAGGGCTGTGATTGCCTCATACTGGCTTGAGGGTAAGTACAATGGGTGTAGCATTGGGTGTAGCATTGGGTGTAGGACTTTGGACAAAAAATGGTAGTCATAAACTCATTATACTTAGTCATGGATTAAAGAAGTCAACATAAAACCAGTGTCCAGAGAAGCAAGAGAAATGGCAATTTTTTAAAAAATAATCAATCATTAGGGCTCAAACATTACAGATAGATTTAGCCTTAAGGAGGGTTCAGTCCAAAGTGACAGATGAACAGCGAGACAAATGGAATGTTGGATAAGAGAGAAGGAATGGATGAATTGGGCAGCTTGGAGCCACAGGCAGTAAACAAATATGTAGAAACAAACCATTTACAGTATAAATAGGAAATAATGAAGAGGGGGAAGGTACTAGAATTAAGAGGGGCTGGGAAAGGCTTCATGTAGAAGACAGGATTTTAATTGGGACATAAAGATGCCAGTAGCAGAAACAGAAAGATGTCCTGATGAAATTCAAACTTGCTTCTTTGTCTCCATGGAGGGAGTCAGAACAGTTAGTCGTCATTTCTTGTATGCTACCCCTTTCCATACCTGAAAACAAAAGCTAAATTTTAGAAGTTAGAGAAGCAATAGGGTCTTGGAGCTAGAAGGAACCATAGATATCTGCTAATCCAATGTTTTCAGTGGTTGAAATTTTCATCTTAAGTAGAATGGAAAGGCAAGGGTACAAGCATTTATTGAGTACTTACTCTGTAACAGGCATTGTGCTAAGAGCTTACAAGTTTGATTTGATCTCATTTGATTCTTATAATAATCCTTGGAGGGAGATGCTATCACCAACCTCATTTTACAGGTGAGGAAACTGATGCAGACAGAGGATAAGTAACATGTCCTAATATCACAAATATTCACAATCTCTCTAAGGCCAGATTTGAATTACCTGATTCTGGAAGTGCTCTATCCACTGCATAACCTAGAAGAACCTATATGCTGTCCCAAGAAAGACAGTGGAGCCCTGTGTAATATTGGAGTTATTCAATGATGGATTCTGTGCCTTTAGCAAAACAATCATGCTCTTTTGATCGATTTTGATAAAATTCCAATGGTCTGATGCGATGCAGGAAGTACATGTTATATGTCACCTACGAGTCACAAGTTTGCTGTATGCTCTAGAGAACATATTAGAGTGGATAAAGTTTTTGATTTGGATTAAAAAAAACTCAGATCAAGTCCCATCTTTTATATTTGCCAGCAGTATGACCATAGGCAGATCACTAATTCTCTGAGTCTCAGTTTTCTGATTTATTAAATATGGATATCAAAATCAGGAATACTTTGTTAGGTTATATGAGGATCAAACAAGATAATGTATTTGTAAAGCACTTTGCAAACTTCAAAACACTGTGAATGTTAGTTACTCCTCCTATTTGTCATGACAACTTTTCCCTTTTGGAATGATTTGTTGGAGTCCCAGAGTCCTGAAGAGCACGTTTTGAAAAATGTTAATGTAACTTTATTTTCTTATTTTGCAGATGGCAAAGTGAATTCTCCCCTAACTTTTGCACATTTAGGCTGATTGTGACTATTATTAAACTCATCCTTTAGAAAAAAAAAATCAAGTTGATGCCTCCTCATAGCATTCTCTTAATTATTATACAGTGATTCAATAGAAGTTGAATTTTCTCTCTTCTGCATAGCATATATTGTTTTTTCTCAGTGCTTTAACTATTTGTATGTCATTGCCTTGACCCTATCAAAAGCATTTACTGCACACATATCTATTTATTTGTGTTGGAAAATACAACTTGAGGACTTGAGGAAATCAAGCCTCAGAATATTAGAAGATACTTCAAAGACATCTGTGACCCCTCTGAAGAGGCTGATTCAATAATACACATAGGAAAAAAAATAAATCAATAAACATGTATTAAGTACTGTCTAAGTGTCAGGTACTATGCTGTCACCGGGATACAGAAAGAGGCAAAAGACGGTCCTTGCTTACCAGGATCCCACAATCTAATAGGAAAGACAACAAACAGGAATATACTAATAGGTTATATACAGGATAAATAGGGAATGATTAACATGGAGAAAGAACTAGACTGAAGAGGGTTTGGGAAAGACTTCCTGTAGAAGATGGGGTTTTAGTTGGGACTTAAAGGGAGGCAGGACAGCCAACGGACAGAGATGAGAAGGGAGAATATTCTTGGCATGGAGGATAGCCAGAGAAAATGCATGGAGCAATACTTCGACAAGTGTCTATCGGTGACCCCAAATGTACCCATCACCAGGCTAGGTGCCAAGGATACAATTTGAGAGTGAAATATTTAATCCAAATGGTCACATGCAGTTGGAAGGGCACTCGTTTGAGATCATTCTTTAGTATGTCTATCTTGGCTAAGCACTGCAGACATTGACTTGTGCTTAGAATTTAATAAAAAGGTGAGAGTGTGCTGGATAGCCCATATCATTTCAAAGGGGAAAAAATGAACTCATGCTGCATTTTCCAAGTTCTCAGTCTGTCCTCTCATAAAAAAACACATCTCTTACATATTCTGCTATTACTTCTGAAAGCCAACTTGATATAATAAATATAGATTCAGCCTCAGAGCCAAGAACTGGCTTCCAGTTCAGCCTCAGTCCACACTGGCTGTGTGATCCTGAGGAAGACCCCTAATCTCAGTGCCCTTGGTCATTCTTCAACTTGTTAAGTTTCAGACAAGGTGCTGACCTGCAACAAAAGAGGGAGATTCTTCATCTGGGAGTTTCCCATACCAATTAAATCACAAATTTAAACACTATTTCCTATCTCTACAATAGCTATACTGATACCAATACCAACACACCAATATAACATTCTTTACAATCTCTAAATAATTAAATTTTCAGGTACCACATAGTATAATGAAAGGTACGTGATAGGCATAAGTAGACTCCAGCATGTAACCAAAGATGATTTATGTGTAAAAATATCATAAAAATTGGATTCAGGAAAGGCATAATTAGAAAAAAGTTGAAATGGTCATGTAAGGAGAATGAGAGATAGCAGATGGACTATGTGAGAATTGTATTGGGACCCACAGAATGGTAAATTCCCTAAAGAAAGTCCTCCAGCATGCTGGTGGATCATCTCTGTAGGCTTGATGGTAGGCTATGGACAAAATTTAAACAGGATAAGGCCTCAATGAGTTACATTCTGTCCCGTTGGAGAGAGTACTAATATTGATGAGATGATAGACTGAAATTTTACAGAATATGAATTTCGGAAATTGAGACTTCTAAGAGTAAAAGGACCTTAATTTTACCTTGCATTTATTTATTTATTTTTTTTTGTACATCAAGGTAACTTCTTCTCCCTGCTCCCTCCCTCCCCCCCAACCTTAAAACCTGTTAGTGTGTTTGTCTTAATATTACTTACACATGCTGTGGATCTTTGGTGATTTATTTATAGCTTGTCAGATTGCCTGCTAGTAACATTTCAGTGACAGTCCAATTGCCAAGAATACATTTAATGTGGTCAGAATGTATGAGTTTACAACTTTAATTGTGGAATTTAACTCTCTCTGAAAGAATAACAACATTTTTAGTGTTTTTCATTTTGAAGTAAATTTTGATTCATCACAGACCCCCCCCCCAACCCACCTCATTCATTTTTTCTTTCTTTTCTTGCTAAATTTTGGCAATTTCTTGAAAGAATGATAAGCTTTGTCATTGAATTCTATAATCCCAAATGAAATTATTACTTGTTTTTATTTTTAGATGACTCTCAAGGGTTCTCTTAGTAAATTGTCATGTCATCTATAAAAGAGATAACTGTGTTTTTTCTTTATGCTTATTCCAGTGTTTTTTCTCTTGTACCAATGCCATATCTAGCAATTCTAGAAATGTATCAAATGATAGTGGTGATAGTGGATATTCTTGTTTTATTAGAACTTTATTAGAAATGCCATCCTCATTTCTCTATTACAACGTTGATTCTTTTATCAAGACACCATTTATAGTATTAAGAAAGAGTTCATTTTTTTCTTATGCTTGTTAATATTTTCAACATGAAGGATGTTGATTTTTATCAAAACTCTCTGCATTTTTGACAGAGACTTTTGATTCCTTTTGTTTTTCTTATTGGTATGGTATGTTGTGTTTGAGTTTTCTTACTATTGATCCAAACCAGAATTCTTTACATAAATAGAACCAGAAGTACATAATATCTTTTTCAGATTTTGCCAAACATTTTTGCGTCTATAGTCATTTTTGCTTATTTTTTCCCTGATTAGAGAGCTATTGGGACTATATTTGTCTCCTATGAAGTTTCGTTGGAACTTTTATTTCATTATTTTTGTAAACTATGTAAAAGTGGAATTGATTGCTTTTGGAAGTTTAATAGAATTCATTTTGTAAATGTTTCTGAGCCTAGGTTTTCCTTTCCTCCTCCCCACACTTCAGGGGTTCCTGCATGTTTGTTCAATTTCTTTTTATAAAATTGTTTTATTTGAATACCCTATTTCTTGTTCTGTTAATCTGGGTATTTCATATTTTGTAAGCATTCATTTTGATTAATTTATTCATTTGGTAGTATGTAATTGAACAAATCACTTCTAATAATTTCCTTTGTGTATTCTTAAGGTTGTGGTTTCTTTTTTAAATATTTTTTATGGCAATTTGTTATTTTCCTCTTTTTTTCATCCAGTTAACTAATGGTTTATTTAATTTTTAAATTTCCTATATATATTAATTCAATTTTCTATTTCTCTTTACATTTTGTTCATCTTTTTTATATTGAGGATTTAAAATTTTGTATGTGACTGGGGACTGGATTTGGTGCTTTTGTAATTTTTTTTTTAGTTATTTGTCTCATTGATTTGTTGTTCTTTTGTTTTATTAATGAAAGTGTTTAAAGAAAAACTTTCTGATAATGACTGATTTATCTGCTAACTATAAGTTTTGTTGTGTTGTCACATTGTCATTTTCTTAAGTGAAATCACATGGTTTTGTGATTTTTTCTTTGAAGTACCAACTCTTTGGGATTAAATTATTTAGTCTCCATTTATGTTACAAGTCTTTCTTTCAAAATGCTTTACTTATTTTTTATTATTGAATTGTGGTCGTTAGGGCTCATGTTTAACGTTTCTGCTTTTATACATTTACTTACAAGGTTTACACTTTAATGCAAGGTCAATTTTTTTAAGATGTCACATAAAGCTGAAAATACACACGTCTTTTGATTTCCTTCAGTAATTGTCTGAGTTCTGTTTAATCTAACTTCCTAAAATTTTATTCAGGTCTTAATTTCTTTTTTATATATCTTTTGGTTAGATTTTTCTAGTTCTGAAAGGGGAATATGGAGGCCCATGACTATAATGATCTTATTGTCTATTTCTCTTGAATTTCCTTTCAAATATATAGAAATTTTGATGTCATGCCAATAAATGAATGTGCATTAAGCATTAATATTGAATATATTTATAGTATAATATTAAATATTAAGTAATATATATGATAAGTACTGATATTCTTTTCATTATCTATGGTACCTTAAGCATTAATAATAATAAAGCCTTCTCTAGATCATTACTCTAACTTTTTATGAATCTTTATTTTTTGAGAGGGTTTTTTCTAAACATCATATGGTTAGATTCTGCTTTCTAACTTGTTCTTTTACTATTCTTCATTTTTATGAGTGAGTTCATACTATTCACTATTATGATTATTGTATATATTTACTATTGCAATCTCTTATATTTTATCTCTTTCCCTTCCACTTCTCTCTTTACAAAGAAGAGGATGAAGAAAGAGAAATAATCATCACTTAGAAATTATAATTGAAGTTATCTGCTCCTATTAATCCATCTTTTAACCCCATCCTCCAAACCCAGACCCCTTGATCTTGCTCTGACACTTTCTTTAATTCTTTTTATTCATTGCTTATGATTAACATTGCTTGTCCACCTCTGCTCTCCCTCTTATACACTGTTGTGTCCTCTGTCTCTTGTTGTACTCCTGTTGAATTTAATGTATTTTAACCAAAATTCTCTCTTTGCATCTGTCTGTTCAACAGACTTTTATCTTTTATCAAATTCTTTTATCAAATTCAAATCAGAATGAGACCATTAGATTTCTTTCCACCCTTTCCTCCAGGTTTGCATGTTCTTGTTTATGTGCATTCCACTTATATGAACTAGGAAATTCTTCCCCCTTCATTTCTTCTCTAGGAATACATTCCCTACTTTTTTTCCCTCTCTTCTCATAAAATCAATAAAATGGAGGAAAAAAAAAACCCCTCTCCCAGTCCTTCTGTAGTCCTAAAAGACATTAGGATTCTTAAGGGACAGGTCTCTTCTCCATTAGAATGCATCATTGTTTAGCTCCTTCTACTAGTTTAAATGTATGTCACTTCTTAGGTTCCTCTTGACTCCTGGGTTTAGATTTTAGAGTTTCTGCTCAGCACTGGTATTCTTATTAGTAATATTTGGAAGTCCTGCATTCTGTTAAAGATATATTTTTTCTACATAGGCTTATGTAAGCACCCCTCCCCCAACATCTAGTAAATGGATTCATTCCATAAGGTCCATGAAACCTTTCTACCTGATTCACAGCTAGCGCCTTCCATATGTATTGTCTCCCCCCTTAGAATGTGAGCTCCTTGAGAATAGGGACTATCTTTTTGGATCCCCAGCATTTAGCACAATGATTTAGACATAGTAAGGATTTTATTAAATGCTTTTTTCTTCCATCCATCCATTTATTAGTTGATTCATTCCTTAACAACACATTTGAACTGAACCTATGATTTGATTGGTACAAATATTATAAATTCTATTCCAGGATGGATTGGTAAGTGCTCTGCAATTTATAGTCTTGGGGATTAGCCCCAAGAGTTTAAATTTTTTGCCAATGAATAATAAATACAGTTAGAGAGGAGACTTAAATTTAGATTTTCATGATTCCATGGCTATCCTTCAATTTACCATCACACACTGTCTTTCTTAATAAATGTACTTGGGGAAAACTGGTTAGCAGTTTAGCAGGAAATAGATTTATAACCAAATCTCATACACTATACTTAGGTATAGGAATTTAAATAGGATTCTAGACCTGAACATAAAGAAGAAAGAAAATAAAAGAAGAAAAAAAGAAGAAAATAAAATGGTATCAAGTATGGAGGAGACAAAACTTTTTTTATCAGCTAAATAGGAGTGATTGTTAGTGGGCTGGAGCAACAAGCACCCCGACATACACAGGAGGGTTTGCTGCACAGGTTCTTAGATCTGCTTTTCTAAAAGGAAAGCAACTTTTGAAGGCTCAACAATCTTCTTTAATCACACACCAACAGAGAAAATACAATCAGGGAAATAAAGACCAGCAAACAGGGCTTCTAATTTTCTGAACATGAGGAATACATATGTCACAGTTCCACAGACAGATCCAACTTTCTGACCATTACATGCATACAGAATTACCATAGACAGAAGTACCAACATCTGAGTTTTCAAATCCAGGGGGCTCTTTTGCAGCTACCTAGAGTCTCATCTGGCACATGAACCTTTTTCCGAAGAGTAAGCCCTAAAACAAAACCTCAACTCAGAGTCTATATGCACTTTTGAGAGCCAGAGGGTATGACCCAGCGCCTCATTAGAAATTAACGAAAGGCATCTGAGGTCTATTAATGAGAGGAGAAGATCTTTAACTCTAATTAATATTACAGGGGCAGTATAGATTTCTTGACTATATTAAAATATTTTTCCTATATGACAAAATAATATAACAAAAATAACTGACTAGAGAAGTTATGTATGCCAATTATGGCAAAAAAAAAAAAACAATGTCTAATAGAAATATCAGTGGCTTTCATTAGAAATTACTGTGTATTTACTCTGTGTGCATATAGAAATCTATATCTATATATTTTAGTTATCTATGTTATATCCCTCAGAATCAAAATTCTTTCAAGTCAGAATCTTTCTTCTGTGTTGTCTTTGTATATCTTCAGTGCCTACCACAGAGCCTAGTGCATAATAGAGATTTAATATCTACATTTTAAATTGAACTGATTTATAAGGAACTGCTAAAAACCTGCAAGGACAACTTCCAGTGGACCATGCATAAATACTTTAAGAATGTGAACAGTTTTTAAGGCAGCAACTATAAAATACTAATAACTGCTTTTAAAAATGTACAATGTCACTAATAATCCAGGAGAGGCAAATTAAAACAATGCTGAGACACTACATCACACATGTCAGATTGGCAAAAGATAATTAAAATAATAAAATTCAATGCTGGTTGTGGAGAAATTCATTGGGTTGACCATGTGCAAGTTATTTACCCTCTCAAGTTCCGTAAGTGACTCTCTAGTGACTATAAAGTTATAAAAAAGTTACCATTTGCCTTAGGAAAGGGATGTTTCATGTGGAGGAGTTTTTTATTAAATAATACAAATTTGAAAGTAAAAAGCAAAATCATGAGAATAGGATTCATCATTGCATTATTGCTTATTGTATAATTATAATTTTAAGAGAGGAATAGAGAAGGGGAACGAATGAACAGATAGACAAGAATCCTGATGGAGACTTAATGGGAGTGACTGATAAGTTGTAGTGATATTTTACGTACTGAAATTAATTTGTTCAAATGTCAATCACCACAAAACATGTTTAATTAGATATAATTAATGTTTAATGTTGTTTTTCCACAAATAATTTTTAAAGAGTTTGTAGCTTCTCTTGATTCCCTTCATCAGTTTAATTCACCAGGCTCTGAAGAACTACATTTGGGCACTTTGAAAAATTAGCAGATGTGATTGCTCAGTCATAATCCATAATGTCTGAAAGGTCATGGAGAAGAGCACAGGAAACATGGTTTTGAAGCATACTTATTGTTCCCATTTTCAAAAGAGGAAATAAATAGAGTGTACGTAGTTTATTTCAGCAAGCTTACTTTCATTTTCAGGAAAAAACTCTCAGATGTGTTAATAAAGGGATGGTTGGTGAACTTTTAGAAAAGGAAGTAGTGATCACAGAAAGGCAATATGGCTTCATCAGAAAAATCGTCATGATGAAACTTATCTTATTTCCTTTTTAGAAAGATTAAGCCAGTATATTTGAAAAATTCTATAGAGATTGCTTTATCTAGGTTTTAACTAAGTTCTTATGGTATTTTTGTCAATAAGACAGAGGAATAAATAATAATAAAGGTAGGTGAATTCAGAATTGGATGAATGACCAGATCTGAAGAGTTTTATTAATACTTTGATGTCATTTTAAAGAGTTTGCTATTTCAGTGCTCCAGGAAGGATGGAGAAGAGTCAAAATAGCAATTATATACATATACAATATGCATATAGGATATAGATATAACAGTTCTATACTTATACATATTAACAATTATATACATATAAGATATAGATATAACAATTTTATACATATACCTATATATACATATATTTTTACCTATATGTAAATGAAAACAACACTAAAAAACAATAAAACTCATGTCAGCTGCAAAAGACACTGTTGGTACCAAATAATTAATTGAAAAATAAAAACAAACTGTCTTCTTTTCTTACACATGTGCCTATGAGTACTTGACATCTGACAAAGGGTGGAATTTTTAGTGATTTCTACATTTAAAGAAATCAATTTCAATGTGTTCCCTATGTGTTTGTGTTTGGTCTACACCTGTGCTTTTATCTGTGTGGAAACTCATTCTTCTAATACAGATTGGGAATTTCTTTGTAACTTATAGTCTTAGGAGTCTGTGAGCACTGAGAAAGCAAATGACTTAGCCTAAAGTCACAGAGCCAGTCTGTGTCAGAGGCAGGATTCAAATTCGGATTTTCCCAAGCACCATCAGCACAACAGCTGGCTAACTGCCCCCAACAGACAGACAGGCACAGGAGCTGGGAGTTCCAGGGCCCCATCCACTATTCCTATTTCTAACCAAGCTCTCACAGTCATCACCCAGGGAAGCAACTCTTGTGAAGGAAGAGTCAGCCATGTCCTGTAACTGCCAATGAACTGCCACACACAAGGTGGTGAAACTGGCTTAGCTGAGACAGTCAGGCATCTTGAGAGAGAGGCAGGAGGTAGCATGTGACAAACAAATCAACCCATCACGACCACTTCGATTACTATCTCTCCTCACAGCCCAATGGAGACATCCTAGGACCTTGAACCCAACAGTTTTAGGAAAGGCAATGTTTCCAGCCCTTGGTCCTCAGACTTTCTGCAAAGGAGACCTTGGAGAGTAACAGCCTGGCAATTGCTCATACATGTGCTACAGTCACAGCAAGTGAGGACCTAGAAAAGAAAGTTCTGGTCACTAAAGTTCTTGTCATTGTCAGATGGTTTAATATCAGGAAATGATATGATTTTATCAATGAAAATGACATTAAAAAAGAAATGTTAGTCTTGACTTTTATTTGTATTATATTTTATATTATTATTTGTCTCACTATTATTTGTATTGTTTTATAATGTTTTATATTATAATATTGTATGGTATATAATAATATTATATGTTGCTATATTACATTATTTGTTTTATATATTTTTACATTATTTATCTTAGATTTTATTTGTATTGTATGCGTATACATCTTAGTGGGGAAGGTGAGACAGATAGATAAGATAGTCTTTCCCATAAAAATGTGAACTTGAGATCAGTCACTGTCTTTTCTGCTTGTATCTCTAGGTCTTAGCACAGTGCTTGGGAAAGCACTTATAATGCTTTTCATTCATTCATTCATTCATTTTCCCCTTTTTTAGTTAGCTGCTGGTTAACTGCAAAAGCCCCAAGTGACAGACTGTATCAGTTGTAATCATGGCGGAAGGAGGCTTTGATGAACAGTTTCAGAGAAGACAGTTGGTCACATTTCTTTGCATGTTTTCTAGGAAATGTCTGTTGTGTCAAAACAAAATGAATTAATAAAAATAAGTAATACAGTCTCCTCCCTGAGGGATAACCAAGCAGAGTTACTTGAAATTGCCCTGGAGGGAGTAGTTTTCCAAATAGATTATCAATTTCCCAAGGGCAGGCATGAGTTTTGTCTTTATTTTCCACTCTCATACTTTTAAAAATAATAATAACTCCAGTTCATATTTATGAGTCATGGTGGCACAGTGGAAAGATTATTGGATTTGGCATCAGAGGGCTTGAGTTCAAAGCTGACTGACACTTACTACTTGTGTTACCTTAGGGAAATCTCTTAACCTCTCTTGGGTCCAGTTTTCTCATTGGTAAAAAGAAGGGCTTGAATTAGAGGACCACTGACCATCCTTCCATCTTGAAATCTATGCTCCTGTGAGCCTTCATATTGTCCTTCACATGTATTATTTCATTTATGCCTTACAACCTGTGAGGTCCTAGACATGACCTATCCAATAAGTTTTGTTTGAATGAATGAATTAATAAATGAATAAGTGAATAAAAGGGCTACACATATAGGGACTTAAAAACATGGGCAACCTCATCTTGGATTTATTCCATAGAATCCGACATGTCCATTTGCCATTTCCTGAAAGGGTTTCCTGAGCCTCATAAAAAATCTTATTGGCTGAGTGGGACTTTTGGACAGCAGGCAATTTACCCAAAGTGTCTGAGCCTCAGTAGCACTCTCCTGAGCCAAACCCCAGCCTGACCTCTGACAAAAGATGGCATTTGTCATGATCGCCCCTGGCAGGTTCATCTTGTTGGCCGAGCCAGGAGGGAGAGATTCTGGGCCTCTCGGTCACCTGGAGCAGACGGAATAGTTTAGCAGACACGTTTTTAGCTGCTGATGCTGCAGAATGCTGCCAAAGTGAGTCAAAAGAAAAAAAAAAGGGAAAACAAGCCTGGAGCAATAAACATGGCCTTTAAGGAGAAGTCTTTTTTTCTCTTTTATGGCTCTATGCAAGCGTCTGGTCCAAAACCCAGGAGAACACAATTCTCCCTCCTGAGCACTGATAATGATGCTGGCTAAGGTCAGCTCCCTGGCCCCCTGGTAACTTCTCTAGGGCTTCCATCCCCTTCATGATAAGTGATGGATCCCTAGCACTTAGCACTTGCTGCAACAGCATAACAGTACAAAACTTCCATTTTCATTGGGGAAATGAAAAACCAAGACGGCAGTCCAAACAGAATTATCAGCCCAAAGAGCCAGTGTCCATTTTTCTGTAATCAACTATTTATCCTGTTTATAGAGTAGCCCTTGGGAAAAAATTTTAAAGCCTCAAAAACCAGGCTCTGCTGATAATTTGCCAGGCCCAAGGCATAGCTTGCCATTTGCATTCAAGCCTGCGTACGCTCTCCAAAAATTTTAGCAAATATTCGGATAGTGAAAGAATCCCTAATAGTTACATTTTCTCCCTGTTTATCTCCTTCAAAGAATTAGATGCTGAAAAAGCTGAATAAAATAAAGAGTGTAAAACTTTAGAAGTCTTATTGGTTGTTTGGCTATATTTGGAAAGATATTTTTATTAATGTATTTTTTTCATTTGTAGCACAGTAGATAGAGTATCAGAACGGGAATCAGAAAGGCTCATCCTTCTGAGTTCAAATCTGGCCTCAGATACTTACTAGCTATGTGACCCTATGCAAATCACTTAACCCTGTTTGCCTCAGTTTCCTCAACTATAAAATAAGCTGGAGAAGGAAATGGTAAACCACTCCAGTATCTTTGCCAAGAAATTCCCAAATGGAGTCATGAAGAGTCAGACATGAGTGGAAAAGAAATGAACCACAATAAATACAATTCCCAATTCACTTCCCTTATTCATTTCCCAATAACTCCCATCCCCCATAGTGCCTTCTTTTATACCTGGAAAATTAAAGGATAAAGCAAACCAATGAGCATGCAACAACTCTCCCATTTTCTAACATTTCACACCTCTACAGCCTAGAGATCCATACCTCTGCCCCTAGATTCAGCTCAACTTCCACATTCTGCAAAATGGAATTCTTGGTCCCTCTCACTGCCTATCCCATCTCTCTGAGATTATCTCCCATTTATATTGTTGTATCAATTGAAACATTGGCTATTCTAGATTAACCAATGATGTAGATAATAGTCAATTTCAAAGCTAGCTCTGTGATTTCAAACTGTTAGTAGAAGACATATGGGAATGATGTGCAAAATATCTATTCATGGTATAACTCTGGAAGTTTCATAATTTCTAAACCCCTTTCCAACCATCTTCTGCTGAATCCTTTCATTTTGCAGATGAGAAACCTGAGGTCCAGAAAAATTAAGTGACTTATCTAAAGAAATTTGACCAAGTATTAATATGACTAAAATAATTACTCATTTCTCTTTGCTTGTAATTCATTATTTTTCTGAAAAAAATGTTCTAAAACTGAGAAACAATGGGGTGGGGAGGAGAATGCATGAGAGAGGAAGTTATATCTTTTAACTAATGTATGAGGGTATATTGTAAGTATTTTTTCCTTAGGAGCCTTGGTTCCAATTATAAAGTATGAAATTAGGATTTTCTGAACACTTCTTGAGTTGCAGATGACATATTGCCTATGGATCACCTAGAGTTTCTAGATATGATGTACTTTGCTCTCAGAAAACTCAGTAATTAAAAATCTGAATTTAGAAAACATGAAGTATGTTCATAGGATCACAAAGACGAAAGGAACGTCATAGGTCAACAACAATAATAAAAAACGTTACATTTCTATAGTGCTTACTATGTGCCAGGCACTGTGCTAAAATGCTTTACAATTATTATCTCATTTGTGTGTCATAATAATCCTGGAAAGTAGGTATTGCTAATCCCCATTTTACAAGGAAAATCAAGACAAAAAGAGGTTAAGGGACTTGCCCAGTGACTTGGGCAATGAGGTGGTACAGTGGATAGAGTCCTAGGCCTGGAATCAGGAAGACTCTTCTTCCTGAGTTCAAATCTGGCCTCAGACACTTGCTAACTATGTGACTCAGGGCAAATTGCTTAGCCCTATTTGCCTCAGTTTTCTCAACTGTAAAATGGGCTGGAGGAGGAAATGGCATACCACTCCAGTATCTTTGCCAAGAAATTCCCAAATGGGGTCATGAAGAGTAAGACCTAATTGAAATGACCGAATAAGACTTGCCCAGGGTCACATAGCTAGTAAGTTTATGAGGTTGGATTTGAACTCAGTCTTCCTGCTTCAAGGCCTGGCACTCTATCCACTCAATCCCTTTATTCTATAGCTGAGGAAACTGAGAGAGGTATAGGTGGGGTAAGTGATGTCCATGGTCATACATAAGGGTCAGAGGTACTATTTGAATGCAAAACTTCTGACTCTAGAGACAATGTTCCTTTCCTGACACTCCTCTTTACAAAAAGCATTACTGTAGTATGTCTTTAGGTGACATAATTTGTTTGAGACTCAATCATATTTCATGTTTATATTGATGTATTATGTGCTTGCTTCTCTTGCATAAAGGGAGGTGCTTTTGTAATTGGTGAAGGTCAAATCCATTTGTCACAAGTGGGAGTCACACACCTACTGTTATAATGGTCTCATTAGTGAAGATGTTGCACCTGGCTAGTCAGTCATTGTAGAAAAGTGAGGACAGTATAGTTTCAGGACTGCCAATCTAGGTAAGGAAGGGTTTAACTCTGAAGAAAAGGAAAGAAAATGCCCAGATAGGCTGAGTTCATTACTGGTAAGCTAGCTAGGAATTAAGGCAAGAATGATGGATCATTCTTTGTCCAATGCCATTAGAAGAAAAATCAGAATTTTAGAGATGGAAGTGGCCTCTGTTTTGTTCATTCTAACCTTCCTGTAAGCAAAAACATTGCTATGACACCTTTGATTAGTGATCATTCACACTGCATAAGGAGACTTTTAGTGATGAGAAAATCATGACATCATTGGGCACTCCATTTACTTTTTGAACATCTCTAAATGCTAAGACGTTGTTGACCCTTAAGCTATTTAAAGACTTCAATCATGCCCATGCCCAGTATTCCTTTATCTAGGCTAATCATCCCCAGTTCTATTACATAATACTCTTATAGCATAATTTCAAGTCCCCTCACCACCCTGGATGCCCACCTTGGACATGCTCCAGTTTGTTAATGTCTCTCCTAAAAATTTAGTGCCCAGAACTGAATACGAGCCTGTACATGTGGTCTGACCAGTGGGACCATTACCTCATTGTTCAGGACACTATACTTCTATTACCTGAGTCTAAAACTTAGGCTCATTAATTTTTTGCCTTCCCTTTTACATTATTGACATACTGAGCCTGTAATCCACTAGACATTTCAGTATTTATTCACATGAAATATTGTCTGATCTATCTTTCCCATCCCATACTTGTGTAGTTTTGGTTTTAATTTAAAGTAAAGGAAGAGGTTGCTTTAGTTAAGTGATCTTAAAAGACTTTCTGGATCTAAACCTATGAACCCATGGGGATGTTCACAATTATCCCTGTTAAATATCATCTTAATAAATTTAGTCTATTATTTCTTATTTTTAAAAGGCTGAGACAGAATTCTCTGCCACTTGTGCTAATTTTGGCCTGGCAATTAACATCAACAAAACAGAGGCTCTCCACCAACCAGAACCATACCATCCATATGTGGAGCCTTCAGTTACAGCAAATCAAGAAATTTTGAATACTGTGGATAAATTCATTTACCTTGGCAGTATACTTTCCAGGGATGTACACAGAGATGATGATTTTGTCACATATTGCCAAAGCTAGCTCAGTGTTTGGGAGGCATTAGACTGCCCACCAAACTGAAAGTCTACAGGCCATTTGAATCTCAAACATATTATGTCACCTAAAGACATACTACAGTAATGCTACCAGCCATTACGCTGACCTTATTGTAAGCCTGTGAAACCTGGACAGACTTCCATTTGAATTGTCTTAGGAAGATTTTGAAGACCATCTGACAAGGTTAGTTACCAGACACTAAATTTCTTTCTTGAGCTGAACTGCCAAGCAGTCAAATACTACTGAAGAGAGTGCCACTTGGATGGTCTGGCCATGCTTTTTGAATGCCAAACATACATTCACTTAAAAGATAATTTTATGAAGAAATCCTACAAGACAGGTACTCACATGGTGATCAGAAGAAGTAATACAAAGATGCTGTCAAGGTCTCTCTGAAGAACTTTGGAATGGATTGTGGAACATGGAAGACACTGGCACAGTAATGTCCAACATGGTATGCCCTTATCAAAGAAGGTGCTGTAATCCATAAGCAAAACAGCATTGTAGTAGTTCAAAAGAAATAAGAGATGCACCAATTTAGAGACATCTACATTTCAAATATTCATATGGACTATTTGTGCCCGACCAGTGGTAGAGACTTCTGAGCTTGTATTAGTAGGATCAGTCACACTCCGAGACATTTTACTTTGACCCCAATATAGTGATGCCATTTTGGTTCTCTTTGAGCATGGATAACCACTACTCATGTCCTCTGCAGCCTGTGGTCATAGTCAAAAGCCTGTGGCAGTAGGTGCTATGACAACTACTTGAGGTTCCTGTCACATTGTAATCTAAAGCTCCTAATAGATGTTTAAGGCAACAAACCTGCACATTCACATGCCAGTCTCTCTGAATTCAGCAACTCTTGCTGATTTCTTAGGTTCATATGCTGATGGAGATGCCCATAAAGGGACAGTAGAGCTCAAAGAAGGATCCTGTTGCTCAAGACCTGGATCCTGGTTCTCTTTGTATACATCCTTTCATCCATTCATCCATGCACACACTCATCCATCCATCTATCCATTAATCAAAAAAAAAAAAATTGTCAAGCACTCACTACATGTGCACTGTGTTAAGTACTATGGACATAAAGAAAGGCAAAAAAAAGAACCTCCAATTTGAAGGGGCTGCTATTATTTTCTAAGGGTTAAATATAGACCATGGTCACAGGGACCCAATATAGAGCACATGTGCTGAGACAGGCATGGATATCAAAAGAGGAGATAACGTTTGCCATCATTATTCTTCAACTCTTCTCAACGACATAGATGTTCCCCAATATCAGACTTTATTTATTTATTTTTAAAAGTCTATCTTTCTATAGTAACTACAGATAATTGTAGGCTGGAGTTAAGCAGCATTTCTTACAAAATTTACCATTGCTTAATATGATGAACAAATACATTGCCATATTAGAAACAAATTTTTCCATGTACAGCTCTTGCCAAGAGCCCTTGGCTATGAGGGTGTGTGTTTTGATTATTTTCCACTTAATCCCCTCAACATTATATACCATTTCTAAAGGAGCCCTTTAACAAAGGACAGACCCTTGAAATGAGAACGACATTAATCTCTTTGATTTCAGAAATAGGTAAGTGAGGAATGTTCCAGAATGGCAGCTAACCAATCTCATTAATCAATGCTGACTGCTCAGCCCTGGCTCGTAGCCTAGAAAAAATTCTTCAGGGCATTTTTTTACACCAATCAAGGAGGTTTCATTAAAGGATAATTAGTATCAGACAACACTGGGAAAGCTTTTCATCTGATTCATCAAGTCCATAAACAAGATAGTCCCACCATGCAGTAACTCTACACAATGAAAGATGTTTGTTCCACTGAATTACAACCAACAGCAATTCTGCTCACTTCATTGAGTGCTGGATGTGGTCTACCAAGAGATTCAAGGACACTTCTGGTCATTCTTCACTGAAGTTCATTTAATTGCAGCTTTGTTTCCTAAGTGTTACTTGCAAGATGATAAGTGAGGCAGGCAGCCAGCAGGTAGATGCTAAGTAGAGCTGTTAATATGTTGACTACTCGATGCCATCTATGACAATGCTGAATCAACTCTAAGAGTCAAGATTATAGGATGTGGGAGGCCTACAGTAGTAAATTAGTTGGATAGTGCCTCCCTTCATTTTGAAGATGAGGAAATTAGAGGCTGGAGAGATTAAGGGATTTAGCTAAGGTCATCTAGGTGCCAGAGTAGAAATTCAAACACAGATCCTTCTGTTCTATGCTAATTTCTGACAGAAGGATGCATTTATGTGGTGTACAGAGCACTGGACTAGGAGTCAGAAAGACCTGAATTTGAATCCTGACATGGCTACTTACTAGCTGTGCTATATGGGCAATTCTCTTAACCTTATTAATTTCCTCCTCTATGAACTGAGGATAGTACCTACTTCATGTAAATAGTAAATGAGATAATGTATGGAAAGTATTTTGTGGACTTAAAAGTAATATGAAAATGTTGTCTATTAGTATTATTAAGAATAATGGTCCATTGGATGACATTTTCACATAGTAGATGTTCTGGAAAGATTGGGATGAAGAAGGCGTAGACCCTCAGGTTGAAGGAATAATTATGAATAATAATATAATGTGAAATATGAATAATATGTATGATGGCTCCCAGGTAATAGTGTCCTAAATCTTAAGTCCTGAGGGGTATAGCTAAACCAGAACAAATATGCCCTAGTATAACTTGGTTGGTTGGTTGTTGTCCTTCGCTCTTGAAGACGACCAAAATTATTTCACTATATTAGAGTCAAATTACAGTGTATTTCTCTGTGACTAATCAGACCAATATGAGCTCAGAGTACTCTACCACAGTTTCAGGTACAAATAGTGCATTTGGGATTGATTCTCTAAATCTCTGCATCTCACATTTAGCTTGAGCTTCTTCATTTCTGCTTTAGTCATAAGAGTGCAGCACCCCTTCTGATGTGGGCACGCCAGGCTGAGCGGTCCTGTGCCAGTGTCTCCCATGTCACGCAATCAGTTCCAAAGTTCTTGAGAGAGACCTTGCAAGTGCCCTTGTATTGCTTCTTTTGAAGCATGTGAGTACTTGCCCTGTATAAGTTTTCCATAATGTAATCTTTTTTTGGCAAGCATATATTTGACATTTGAACAATTTGACCAACCCATCAGAGTTGTGTTCTCGACAGTAGAGTTTGAATGCTTGGCAGTTTAGTTCAAGAAATGGCCTGAGTGTTGGTGCTTTCGCTTGACAGAATCTTCCTAAGATAATTCAAATGGAAGTGATTCAGTTTACAGCATGGTGCTGCTAGACCAGGTTCCACAGGACAATGAGGTCAGCACACTGTAGTGCCAATGTGATCGTCATGATGGCCATGAATATCTTGGAGTAATTCTGAATCAACAGACTGTCCACATGGAAGACAGAACCAAAATATTTATTCAGACACCAGAAAGCCAAATCCATCATAGTAACAAAAATCTATACACAACAACAATGCAGAGGACAACACCATCCCTAAGCTTTCCCCCTGTTAGGCTTCCCACAGACCAACTCCATTAAACAAATCACAAGCAAGCCCTCTTAAACAAAATCGCAAACAATCTCTTTCACTCATGCTAGCATGCTGCCTGCATCCTTCCTAGCTTGGATTAGACTCTGACTTACTTCCTTTTAACTCTGCTTTAGTTCTGCCTCTTCCTGCTCCACTCATTCAGAAAGCTCCTCCCACCAGAGGCTCCATGGGACTCAGACTTCCATGTGACCCAGACAGGTCCCATGTGCCTATGAATGAATGAATGAGAAAGCTCTCTCTATTTAAATTACCATTGCACACACCAGCTCTGTAAACTTTCAGTTTGATAGTTAGTCTAATGCCCCTTCTCTCCCATATTTTCCTTCAGAGTCTTCCAAACACTGAGCTGAAGAGCAAAGGGTGGGGGTGAGAAATTGTTACAATGGAAGGGAGAAGATTCAAGTCAGAAGACTTAAGTCTGGTAGTAGATTGGCCCCTAACTCACTGTGTGACTTTGGAGAAGTCATAACTTTTGTGAGCTTTCATTTTCTTATCTAGAGTATGAGGAAGGCTGAATAAAATTCTCTGGAAATCTTTCTTTTAGTCAGGCTTGTAACTAGGAATTCTGGTACTCAGTAACAGGCTAACCAATTATGGAGGGAGAAGAGACCCCTGGGGGAAACCACTAATCTGGGGAGTAGAGAGACCTCGAACTTTGCAATACAATATCCTTGGGAGAACATCACCCAAGAAGGGTCATAGATGCTCCAAGACTCTAGCCCTAATGGTCAGAGAAGGTATGGATGCTGAAAGGACATTGCTGGGGTGACTGTCCCTGAAGAAGAAAAAGAGAAGGGCCGGGCCAGGCCAATGGCAGAATTCAACTAGGGAGTGCCTACTGGGATGGAAGAAAAAAAATCTGATAATTTACTTGTATATTGGATTGCATGCTGGACTTGATCGAGAAGACCTGAGTTCAAATTTTTCCCAAGAAACTTGCCAGTGTATGTGTATGTGTGTGCATGTGTGTGTGTGCACGCGTGCGTGTGTGTGTGTGTGTATGTGTGTGTAACCATGGACAAGTCACTTAAACTTTCTGGGCCTCAGTTTTCTCATTTATGAAATGAAGGGGTTGGATTCAATGGTTTCCAAAGTTCCTTTCAGCTTTAAATCTCTGCTGTCTTTAAATTCTTCATGGTACGAAGAAACAAAGTTATTTTTTCTCTTACTGTTTAAAGAAGTACAAGAGCTATCAGCACCCTCTAAATTCCATCACCTACCCTTAGTTATAGATGTTTCTGGCTCAGCATCTCTCTGGTTTTCTGCCATCTTTCATAAGACTCTGAACTCTTCCACTTAATTCCCTCTTACTGAAGTCTATGTCCTCAAGTGAAGCTGGTACAGCCCAAGTTCACCTAGGAGATATCAAGAGAGACCTCAATTTCATTTTATCTCATCAAAGGCTTCCTATCCAATCTTACTTCTTTTTTCAAGTGATTAGATCAAGAGTAGAAAGCAATGCTCAACTTCTAATTGATCAGAGGATTCTACAGTGTTGATTTAGAACATTATTACCTGGGAGCCATCATTATTATTCCTTTGACTGGAGAGTCTATATCTTCATCATCCCAGTCCTCCCATTTATACATGATACAGAATTGTCAACTGATGAATAAGCCTGTGCTAAAAGTGTCTGCTGGGGAAGATAAATAAATAAATGACAAAAGTGAAGCATGGTGAGTTTTTTTAAGCTGTAGGTAAGTTGCCCTTCAAAAATAAATGAAAGAAAAGGGTCAATGAGTTTGGATCTATTTTTTATTGCTGTAGTAGAACTCTGAGATGGTGTGCCTAATTTAGAGCTATCATTTTTATTCATTTAGTTTAAAAACTTTTCCATGAGTTTCTTCTGGGTCTGACATATGGTAAATCTCAATTCCATTCCCTATGGATGTGAAATTGGACCTCGGCAATGCATCTGGTACCTAGCATGGGGCTGCAAGTCCATTTTATCCAGGATGCCGTTCCTGGCACATTATTCAGTTGAACAGCTTAAAGGCTGTATTAATTGCTTCTGGGCCTCAGAGTTAATCTCTTTGCCTACACTGACTTATAACTGCCATTAATAGACTTAATGCAGCAGTGGCACCAGCCGGGAAGAGGCCAGCAGGCAGTCAAAACTGAAAGGAAGCAGGAGTGGGGGCTGTAGTTGGACCAGGGGAAGTGCCTTTAAGTGATATTGATTAACTAATTAGTTAATGTTAGTAAAGTACTTGAACAATTAGATGCACTATATATGTTTTAAATATCACTTTACTGGGGGACATGTATCATTGCCTGAATCTGTTCCCTTTTGGCAATCCTGGGAGAATGGATGGCAAAGAGCTATAATACTGATGAGTGGAAGCATGATGAGAAGGGCATGGTGTTAAATACAGACAAATCCCTACCAGTCTTCACTCTGATTGTCAAGGTGTATAATCAAAGCTTATCCAGATTCTAGCCCTCCAGGGACGCTTTATACCTTATCCAGACCCCCTGGATGACCTCCTTCCTACATGTATTTTCTTTGGATCATTCCAGAACTCAAAGGAAATTTGTGAGAAAGCACACACGAGACAACTATGTTGTCTCTTTCAAGTTTCAGCTCTTGAGTCTTGCCATGGATTTTGCTAAACAAACAGATGAAAAAGAATAACTTTGTCTATAATATTTCTCATGGTCCCCTTATGGTAAATTGAACAGAAGGTACACTGTTGGAATTGAAAAGTCCTGGTTTCATATCCATCTCTAGTATTTACCCACTGAGTAACTGTGGGTATACAATTTAACTGGTTTGTGCCTCAGTTTTCTCATCTGGGATCAAACGAGACAATATTTATAAAGCATTTAGCATGATGCATAGAGGGCACTATATATAAATGCTCATTCCCTTCCTCTTCCTATCTATAAAATGGGCTTTTTCATTTTTTGCACTACCTATCATAGAATTGTACATTCATGCCTGAAAGAGACTTCAGAAACCATCTAGTTTAACCCTCTCACTTTACAGATGAGGAAACTGAGGCCGAGGGAGATTAAATGACTTGCCCTCAGGTTACACAGGTGGAAAGCATCAGAGAGACAATTTGAACTCAGCCAATTTTTTTCTACTCTATCCCCATCTTGACAGGATTATTGTCAAGCTCAAATGGGATAATGGGTAGAAAATGTTTCATAAATTCTGTAGTGCTAGATCAAAGTCAGTGACTACGTTTGCTATCTTTGCTATGTCTCTTTTTGCCACAAAAGGTATTCTGTGCTCTCATGCAGTGCCCTGATTGTAGAGATCTCCCTACTGTAGCATTACATCAAGGCTTGCATTTCACAGGCATTTGCAAATGTTCCTATCTTCTTCCTCTTTCCTTTCTTCTTTCTCCCCTTCATCAAAACTGTCATTTCAGTATTTCCTGCTCTAAATCAATGATCAAAGATAAAAGGAAGAGATAAATTTAATCTCTCTAACCTTTCCTTTCCTTTTCTACAAAATGGGGATAATTATACAGTACTTTGAATTTCTAAATTCTCAATATTATGTTCATTGGTTGATAATATACATTTTACTTATCTGGTAAACAGATATCAAAGGAATATGAGAAGGAAAAGTATTGTATAAAGGTAAGGTATTCCTTCATTTACTCATTCAACAAACATCATTCTATTATGTGCCCTGTGGTTGTTCAGTCATGTCCAACTCTTTGTGGCCCCATTGGGAGTTTTCTTGTCAAAGATAATGAAGTGCTTTGCCGTATTCTTTTCCAGATCATTTTCCAGATGAGAAAATTGAGGCATTAAGGTTAAGCGACTTACCTTGTGTTACATAGCTAGCAAGTGTCTGAGGCTGTATTTGAACTCTTTAGGCACAGTGCTCCATTCACTCCACCACCTAGCTGTCCTTATGTCCCCTGGGGAGTTGGAAAATACAAAATAAAAAAGGCAATCCTAGCCTCAAGAATCTTACAACTTTGGAGGGGTGATGAGTAAGAGAAAGGCAAAGTTCTATGCAATAAGATGCGGGAGAACTCACTTCCATTAAAAGAACTTTAGTCTATAGAAAACCTCATAGGAGATGACATTAGAATTTGTACTTGAGGGATAAATAGGTTGTAAACAAGTAAGGTAGAAGAAAGACCTTCCAGAAAGCAGCTACAGAAGGATAATGTGATAGAAAAGGAAGGAAACAAGAAGTTATTAAGTATTTATTATGTGCCAGGCACTGTACTAAGTGCTTTTCAGATGTCTCATTTAATATTCACAACACATTCAAACGAGTATTATTATTATCCTCATTATACAATTGAGGAAACTGAGGCAGACAGGGGTAAGTGACCTGCCTAGGGTCACATGGCTAGTAAGTGTCTGAGGCTGGATTTGAACTCAGGTCTTGCTGACTTCAGTTCCAGTGCTCTATTCACTGTGCTACCTCCCTACCTCTGAAGAGGAGGGGTTCAGGGGACAGTTTGGTGTGAAATATAGAAGCTATCAAGTAGGAAATAAGGAACTAGCATGTAAGTTGCTTGAGGAAAGGGACTATTTCCTTTTGGTCTTTCTGTCTCCAGAGTCTAGTCCAGTGTCTATCATGCTGCAGGTGTGAAAAAATACTTGGGGATTGATTATCATGTTTTTCTGACCAATTTATGAGAACACAGACACTTTCTTTTCTCATTAACATCTGTTAGAGATATTTCTCTAGTATGGTTGCTCCAGGGCCACTGAGCCAGAGAATTAAAAAATAATAATAACAATAAATTTCACAACTGTCAACTTATGTCCTTACAAATATATGCAACTTTCAATGGGATGCTAATCCAATGAATCAGAACCTAATTTGCATATTTCATCAATTAAATGTAGTTTAGAGTAATTCATGCCAAGAAATTCCTGGTTACTTTGAATAATTTCAAGTAGTTTACATCCCTTTCTAGAAACAGTTCAGTAGTCTGAGATTTTACCCTAAACTAAGGATGATGGATAATTAGGCAAAATGCCACTTTTTTGAACACATCATAGATTATTCAATTTATCAATCACTAATTATTTATTTAAATTATTCTGCAATAATCTGTAAACCACTTGAATATAGGAGACAGTCATTATTCTTCTGTCTCTTATGCAGCAACTTTCGTGTCCAACTACAGAATGCCCAACAATCCAACACCTTAAAATGCAAGAGGGTTTTTGGAATGTCCCGACTCATTACTGAAGAGAAACTCCAGAGTGGTGCAGCGTTACATAGCAACCTGCCTTGTTTCTGCATGTCTGCCATGTCTGAGTGTTTAGTAAATGTTTGTGAAGTTTAATTGAATTATATGCTTAACATAGTGCTTGGGGCTTTAGGGGATACAAAACAAAGAGAAGACATAGTCTCTACCCTCAGTTTTTAGGGAGGCATATTTTGACTAAATACAAAGAAACCGCTCTCTGTAATACATACACACACTATCTTTTCATACCAATGTTCTCCTGATAATATTCAAAATAGTTGCAAATCATGATTTAAAAATGGTAGGTAAGCCACAGGAAAATAGAGCAAGATGATAGGTCTAAAGAGGCTGAAATAAAAGGCCAAAAAAAGACATATAGAGCAAGTGACATAAAACACATATCATGAAGATTTCTATTTGCAAAAGATCCTTCATCATGAAGGAGGAATAATGCTAGACAATCTATGAACTGCCTGGATATTCATTAAGTATTGAGGACATGAGAAGAATTCTAGTGTGTTGGATAGATACTCTGTGGAGGATCGATGGAAAGACGTGGACCAGAATCCTCTGAAATGAAAAAGCATAAATGTCCTGCCGTCTGCATTATTGTGCCAAGTACTTTGTATTTCTCTGATTCTTTATAGTTATTCTTACTTTTGTATTGAACAATGACTACATAATGGCAGAAGGAGTCACAGATGAGATTGCAAATCCATTGACATATTCAAGTGAATGTAAAAAAGACTTTTCTAAAAACTAAAGCTTTCCAGTCATAGAATGCATTGTTCCCCAAAGGAGGGATGTCCTTGTCATTGGAACAGTTTAAACAGAGACTGGATGATCATGTGTCAAAGATGTTGTACAAGGGATTTCTCTATGAGGAGGAAGATGGGTCTCAATAACCCAAAGGTTCCATGTGAATCAAAGATTCTATGATGCTGTGTATGCCCTGATACTTAACTTTATAGGATGCAATGGCTGGAAAGACAGCTCAGAGAGGTACAACAGGATGAACAAACATTGAATGAACAAGTCTCCCTTTATCATTATTTTCTGTTACCATCATCACCACTACCATCACTATTGTTAACATCTTCATTAAATTGAAATTTCCTTGAGAGCAGAACCATGGATTATTCATCATTTGAATCCCCAGGGTACCACAGTTCCTTTTGTGTTTGGGTTCTGAATATCAAAAAGTCCCTCCTTTTTAAAGACAAGATTAGCCATGGATCATTTGCCCCAATTCTCAATTAAAATGGCAGATTGCCAAGGTAATGCTCTTGAATGACAATTTATTTAATGCCCTAATGGAATCTTTGATCTCTTTTCTCAGTTACTGATCTCAGTTTTCTGTTATTTTTAAGCTCATCTGACCTGGCATTATCGATCTCTTGGCATCTGTCACTAATCATGACTTTGACTTTGATGTTTTCAGTGTTCCACATCTTTGATGTTCCTCCATGTCTGCTCATGACTACTTCCTTCTTTTATGTAACTTTATTCCTTTCTGTTACCTCTCAGTCATTTGATGCATTTCTATCAGATCACTTGAGAGAGATCCACCATTACCATTGCATATAGATATGATATTGAATATTGAAGACACAATAAATCTTGATTAAATAAATGAACAAAAGGCTATTCAGTGCCAATTCTTTGGTAACTATTAGAGAGATGTGACTTGTAGACTATCCATCAATTTAAAAATCTTATTGTGAGAGACTCAATTTCCATTCTGAGGAACAGATTAAATCCAGAGAGACTCAGAGATATTACATAATGAATTATGCCTGTGGAAGTCCATAAAATAATGATGTAAAATGCCACTTACAAAGCATTCCTAAGGGAGCAGGGGAGTGGTGGGAAAGGCAGGCAGAGGGTTCTAATCACAAAAGTTTATCCTGCTGCTGACTATTAGTTGTTGGGACTATAAATGCAAGATTTTCATTGATTTATCAAGGAGGGGACACACTCTTAGAAGAATTCTATCTGACCTTTCCATATATGAAACCAGGATTCAACTGGAAGGTGCAGAAAAATGAACGATGGTTCTACATCTTGTCCTTGGGACATTAAAGAAAAGAGATGGTAGAGTTGATTTTATTGTCCATCATCTTCTATTGCCAATGCTCCTAATATGCACTGACCAAAAGAAACCATCACGAAGCGGTGAGAAGCTTACGTGCCAGCACCTATTAGAAAAGACTAGGAAGCAAAGACATTTTACAGAGAACTTAAGATGATATTCCAAATTAAATCAGTATGTACTTTGATATTTTTTGTACTTTTGTACTTTGCTATCTATGTACATGTGGGCATAAGGGAAGATGGCAAAAATATTTTGAAAAGATGGTTTAAAATGAAGAAATAAAAGAGACTGAAGGCTTATATATCACAGATATCTCATACATATCATGGATACTTCCTTCCAGAGGATACATAGGAGGTGCTGGACATGGTACCAAATAATATCACAAAAAAATGAAGTTGAACTATATCTTAAAAGACAGGAAAAGACCAATTAATTGTGGTGGGAGGTATTTTAATGCTAGCTGTCAGACAATCCCCTTGTTAGAGAAAAGATCAAAATCAACTAAAGGAATAACAGATGGAGCCTCTGTGCATCCCTGATTATCTATGCAATGTCAGGAAACCTAGAAGAAGGCTTCTAGCACTATGTGTGAACCTCATCTGTAGAATGTACTGGCAGATGAGGAGAAAGATATATTACGGATGCATCCATGGACACGGAATAAGACATGGATGTGTTGTGAGCTGCACTTCTGGAGGGATTACAACACTTAGGAGATCACAAGAGCTGCAAAGTATATGTACATATATACATATACATACATACATATATATATATATACACACAATACAAAGATACATATACATGGAAAGAAAAATATAACAATGTGACCAATATTTTCAGGAAGCTCTTCAGTGCCATCTGTGATGCCATTAAGACAATGTTTGACCAGTCTACTTCCTTTACGTAGCTCTCTCCCTCTTTTCATTGAAAAATGATGAAATAACTATTACTGAACGTTACCAATATCCCAGACAAGATTTCTTTTTAAAGTGCTTTATAAATTTAGGACAAAGCACTTAAACTCTCTCCCACCTTAAATTCTTCATCTGTAAAGTGAGGGTAATAAGAGCATTTACCTCAAAGGGTTGTTAGATCTAATGAAATAACACATATAACCTATTTTATAAAACTTGGAGTTATATAAATAGCGGTTGCTATCCTCTTCCTTCTCCTCCTCCTCTTCTTCTTCCTCTTGAATATTATCATCATTATCTATCTATCTATCTATCTATCTATCTATCTATCTATCTATCTATCTATCTGTCTGTCTGTCTCTGTCTATCTGTCTGTCTGTCTTAAATTTGTCCTCACTAATTCTGGACTTGTAATTACTTAAATTGTCGATGAATTCCATTTGTCTCTAATACTGTATTTTTTTTCCAAATTAGAATCTCCCCCCTCCCTTACTTTGTAAACCCAGTACTGAATCTCCAAGTTTTTTTTAGCTTAATCTATTTTAATGCAACCTTATTTCCAGTCTTTCTTCCCATTTCCCTCATACCCTACAGCTCTCATTTGTTACTCCTTTCTCTAGTTTTGTAGCTTACTCATTAGTTCCTTTTCCTTTTACCTAGTTATGCAATTCTTCTCTTCTCCCCTTCAGTTAAGTAAAGAAAATTCTCCATTTTTTGCCTCAACTAAAATGATTTATTCTTCAATTTTTTAAAAAAAATTCATTTTCTGCACTGTTAAATATATTTTTCCTTATTCTCTTTAGTACCTAGCTTCCTTTTCTGTCTCTTCCTGTGATTCATGACCTTATACTCATTTAGTTCTTTATCCTTTGTATTCCTCATTGAATTAAAGCTTCTAAGGCACCTATTGTAGGTTCCTTCTTTTTAATAATTTCTAAGCTATTGCCTTGTAAATGTTCACTCTCTGTTTCCCCTTTTCTGATGTCCTTTACTTTTAGAAATACTAATTCCTAAATAGGAGTCATTCTCAAATTGATAAATGGTCAAAGGCAATGAACAGTTTTTAGATAAAGAAATCAAAACTTTTAAACATATGAAAAGATGCTCTAAATCATTATTGATAAGAGAAATGCAAATTAAAAGAATCTTGAGATATCATTTTATACCTAGCAGATTTGCTAAAACGATTGAAGGGGAAAGCAATAAATTGGGGGGGGGGGATATGGGAAAACTGAGTCTCTAATTCATTGCTGATGGAATTGTGAATTAATCAAACCATTTTGGAGAGCGACCCGGAATCATGTCCAAAGAATTATTAAACTATCTATACCCTTTGACTCAGGAATACCACTACTAGGTCTCTTTCCAAAAGTGATTGGGGAGAAAGGAAAAGAACCCATATGTTATAAAATGTTTATAGCAGCTCTCTTTGTGGTGGCAAAGAATGGGAAATTGGGGAATGGCTGAACAAGTTGTTGTAGATGATGTGATGGAATACGATTATGATATAAGAAATTATAAACTTTATGATCTTAGAAAAACATGAAGAGACACACAAAAATAAGGAGTAAAATGAGCAGAATCAAATGATTGTTGAATACAATAACAATAATATTGTTTTTAAGAACAATTTTGAGTGAATTTTGACTATTTAAAATTTTTTGACTATCATAAATACCAAAATTAACTGCAAAGAAAATATGAAAGAAATTTCTATCTGCATACAGGGAAAGAACTAATAAATAGAAGTATGTATAGAATGGTTTTCTATAAACACCCCCCCACACACACACACACACATTTGTGTCTAATAGCAGCCATCTCTAGGGTATAGGGAGAACGGGAGGTAAGAAAAAAAGCTAAAAATTTACATGAAAACTTTATTACATATTTAAAAGGCATAGCAATTTGTACAAAGCAGATTTGCAATTTCACACACAATCTTTTTTATTATACTCTGGTATGCAAATGCTTGTTTTATTCCATAAATTAAAAATTAAAAAAATAAAAATTTAAAAAAATAGAAGAAATACTAATTCCTGTAGGTGATAGGAAGGATATTGCCATAAGGTAGGAATTTTCCCATGTCCTTGATCATGCAATTCATTATTAACATCTGTCCACCCCATGGTCATTCCCTCTCATCCTCCCCCAATTTGCCATGAAATCTCACTGGTTTAATGTTGTCCTACTCTTCAAAATCTCAGTTGCCTTGAAGAACTTTGATTCCCTTCTCTTGAGGCAAGATGAGTGATCTCTTCATGCTCCAAATCTCTGCAGATTATGCCTATTTTAATGTCTCCACCTCACTTTGCAGATTATCTCTCTTCCTCCCATGGAACTGTTCATCAATGGGACCCCCTCTCACCGTTGAAACAAAGGTTGTTTTTCCCTTCCAAATTCTCTAGTAACTTTCAACCTGAATATATTTCTGTCTTTGGGCATGTCTATAGCATTTGGAAGAGAGAGGGAGAATAAATTTATGTTGCAAGTCTGTAGACCAGAGCATGATGCGCAGTGGAGGAGTGGGGTACTGGAAGAGTGTCTTAGAACTTAGGGATCAACCTTTCCTGCTATTAATTCATAAGATTGTTACCTTGTTAGGATTCTCGGTTGATTATTGCTTTGTGCATAAGTCTTAATTCTTTAGGAGAGATTTGAGAGGAAGTAGGAAAAAAACATCTATCCCTCTATTATGTTTGTTATGTCACTAAGCAGAAGACATACAATATATTCTTTAAGATTCCACTCAATGAATTCTTGATGATATCTATGGCAACAAGACTTAGTGGAAAGATGTACATCAATGAATGAACAAAGAAATGACTGCCATAGCATCCTGACAGATTTAAATTCTTCTGTTATTTAAACTTGAGTTTTGAAATTATGATGGATGTTATTATATATAAATGACAGATTTTTCTGACAAAGCAGAAACAAGACAACCAAAATAGAATTTCAACCTATGACATCCTGAAAAATATAGCACTTTGACATTTATGTATTGTTTCTGCCATTTTTATTAGGAATTTTCTCATTTCTGCTTGAAAAAGCACATGCACACGCTCACACATGTACACGCACACCTAAAGAAAAAATATAATGAAACCTATGGATGTTTAGTGAAATGATAAATGAAGTACATATACAGAGAGAGAAAGAGAGAGAGAGAGAGAGAGAGAGAGAGAGAGAGAGAGACAGAGAGACAGAGAGACAGAGAGACAGAGAGACAGACAGAGACAGAGACAGAGAAAGAGGGAGGGAGGGAGGGAGTATCTTCAATTTCTCAAATAATGGAGGCAAATGTAAACCACTTTTTGTTTGGATGATTACTTTTTGGGGAGGAGCATTTATTTTGAGATTATCTTGATATTGCCCAGGCTGAAGCGTAGATGTTAATGGGGGTTTAATCTGTATTCTCCTTAAAAATAAAATATATCAAGTATAAAAGATAAATTTAACCATTTGACCATTTCTTTTACCTCTCTAAGTTGACACAAGACATGACTTAGAGGCAGAAAATTCTATTCTTTTATTTATTATTAGCAGCCAGACAAAGGACTGTGCCAAGAAAACACACTGAGCTTTCTTTGGGTATACAATGCCCTCTTTCTTCTCTTGTATCTTTTTGTTTGGCTAAATAAAAGAAATGGTTTTCCTTTTCTTCATTCTTCTCACTGAACATTCTTCAGGGTTAGGAGTATTGGTGGAGCAAAATAAAGAGGTAAACATGCTAAAGTGTGGAAAATCTCCTTTGCCATTTCTTATCCTGCTCATCATTTTTGATTTCTTATTTTCTTTAGTCCTTAGCTATTTGTCTCAGAGGAAAAGGAAGTAGAAGTAGAATGCATGGTTCTAAATAGTAAATTAATAGCATTCAGAATTAGCTTGCTGGTTGAAAGGATCAGGGTCAGAGAGGGACTTGAGGTCCTTCTAAAATGCGTTCCCCTCCAAATTATTTTTAGCCACAGAGCACTTTGGAACTTTCCAGTAGTTTGAGTGGTTCTACAAAGATTTTTCTGTAAGATTAAAGGGAAATGGGATTTTCCCATTAGAAAGTATCAGTCTGTTCAGTGTCCCCAAAGGCTCATGGTTGCTGGCTGCCAGCTAAGCTGATACAACTAGATATGCAGTGAGAATGATCTCAAAGGTATCACCATCATTACTTTGAGATATGTGTATGTGTGTAGGAGGGGTGGTGTGGCTTGGGGGGAGTCCTAGAACAGCTACGGAGTAACATTGATCTAGACAAACATTATGGTCCTGAAAAAAAGATCCTGACTCAAGAGTCTAATGTCTTGGGTTCAGAATCTCACCTTTGATGCTGACTACCTACATGGCCTTGACCAAGTTATTTAACTTCCATGGGACTCATTTTGATCAACTATCAAATAAGGGTGTTAGATTAGTTATCCTCTGAAGTATCTTCTATCTCTAGAACTTTATGATACATGAACACATCTTCCCACCTACCATGAAGATCCAGGGATGACAGATTTAAAGCTGGGAAGTTTTGAAGACAGGAAAACTAAGGCCCATGTAGTTTAAGTGACTTTTACAAGGTCACATAGAGTATGTAGAATTCATTCCTGGCTTTAAAATTAGGACTCTTTCCATTGAGCCAACACATGCTATCTTCTCTCTTTCTTTCCTTCCCTCTATCCCCCACCTAATTATCTTTCAAATAATGGGTAGTTTACCAAACTGCAGATTCTTCTACCATAGTCTAAAACTGCTTGCTCTGTGTCCCTTTTCAATCACCCATCTCATTGTCTACTAGCAACTTGTCTATTTCTGTCACTTCTGTCTACACATCTTTCCATGGAACTGTAGTCTCCTGCTGTCTTCCCCAGTTGAACATCCTGTCCTGAGAGCTGCAGTGAGGCCAGTGTGCCCCTCCCCAATAGCAGTCCTATTTCCTGACAAAGGGGGAATTAGGGAAATGGCAGAGCAACAGAGTAAAATTGTGTTTTCATATTAAAAGTGGTTACACATCACTCATTTTAAATACATAATTTGTTGTTTAAAGGAAAATATAACTAGCATTTTTTTTTTTGTCAACAGAGGTAGGTGATGGTATATATGTCTCCAGAGGAGTGTCCCAGAGGTCTGTGGTTGGTCTTGTGCTATTTAGCCTTTTAAAATCAATCACTTGGGTAAAGGCACAGAGATCAAGTTTATGAGATTTTCAAATGGCACCTACTCCTATTTCATTGTGTGTGTGTGTGTGTGTGTGTGTGTGTGTATACATACATACATACATACATACATATATATACATATATTACATTGTATCAGTAAGCACCCCAACATACACAGAGGGACCTATCACAGGTTCTTTGATCTGCATTTATAAAAGGAAAGGCAACTTTTGAGGGGTCAACAATCACTTTAATTAGTTCAACCAAGTGCTTTCAGACATACCTTTTCATCTTTTACATTTCCAAAACTACCAAGCCTCCTATCTATTCAATAAATAGAGAAAATGCAGAGAAATAAAAACCAACAGATAGTCTTCCAGTTGTCTGACTATTACATACATACCTACGTACGTACATAGTTACCAGAGAGAGAAGCACCAAAGCTGGGGGTAGGGGCTAATTAGTGGCTTCCCAGAGTCTCATCTGGCAGATAAATTTTCTTCCAAAACTAAGCCCCAAAACAAAACCTCCCCTCAGAGTGTATATACTCTTTTCAGAGCCAGAGGACATGACCACTGGTGACCCAGTGCCTCATTAGCAATCAGCAAAAGGTGTGGGCCTTCATAGGAAACAAGCCTCCCCTAATCAAGCCTCCCTAAATAGCCCCACCTGAGGCCTATCAATGGGCAAGGAAGATTTTTAACTCCCATTACATACATACACATAGATATATATTTATATATACATATACATACATACTTACACATATATTATGGTGGAAAAAGAGAATCACTGAAACTCAGAATTAAAAAGAACTTGAGACACCATCTAGCCCAAAACTAAAATTAGACCCTGTCTCTGTCTCTCTGTCTCTGTCTCTCTCTGTCTCTATCTCTCTCTGTCTCTGTCTCTCTCTGTCTCTGTCTCTGTCTGTCTCTCTCTCTCTGACTCTGTCTCTCTGTCTCTGTCTCTCTCACTCTCTCCCCTCATATTTAGCATTTACTCTTTAATCCTACCTCTCCTCTCATGACCCAGGGTTTTATCGTTTTGTGCTAGGATTGTCACAACCAACTCTTAACTGATCCTGTAAAATGGTCCTAGATTGACTTAAAAAAAGTACTTTTTAATGTCACTACCCTACTCAAGTACATAAAATAGCTCACTATTGCTTGCCACAATAAATATAAACTTATGTGGCTTTTAAAACCTTTTTTTAATTTGGTTTTATATCACTCTAGCCCCAGATGTAACACATTGGGACTTTAGGTAAGTCACTAAATACATCTGGGTATTGGGCAGCTAGGTGGTGCAGCGGATAGAGCACCAATGCAGGAGTCAGGAGGACCTGAGTTTAAATCTCATCTCAGACACTTGACACTCACTAGCTGTGTGACCTTGGGCAAGTCACTTAACCCCAATTGCCTCATCCTAGGTCATCTCCAGTCATCCTGATGAATATCTGATCACTGGATTCCGATGGCTCTGGAGAAGAAGTGAGCCCTCCCTCCCTCAAAACAAAGTCAAATGCAAGTCAAGTCATTATTTCTCCGATGGCATGGTCTTCTTTGGCAGCGAAGGATGAACACATGCATAAATACCTCTGGGGCTCTTTAAACTTGTTGGCAAATTGAGGTTTATATTTGATGGCCTATCTGGCTCTAAAGTTCTCATTTAACTTTGCACATGCCCCTCAATATTTTCTATACAATCCCTTTACTCCAGTGATGTTAGATTTCTCATTGCTCCTTGCCCGTTTCTTCTCCGTGCCTTTATCCATGGTATTCTTCACTTTCCTCCTCTGTATGAATTCCCTACTCCCTCATTTATGTCTTTTCAAATCCTATTGTTTTATCCTTCAAGGCTGTGCTTAAGTCCCTTATGTTCCATTAATCCTTTCCTAAGTACTCCAACCTACAGTGGTCTTTCCCTCCTGTGCACTGTAACTGTGCTGGAGTTTAGTTCACAATTTTTTCTCCAGCCCATGTCTTTATACTTTTACTATATTCCAAATGATGTCCAAGTACCCTTCTGAGCATATAAATTAACTGACTGTAAGATCCTCAAACAGGATGGGGGAGGCCTAAGGACTTCCCTCTACTAATGAACTTGATGGCTTGTGGATCAGATAAGCTTTCCCCTGGGAACATAAAAAATATAGCTCGTGTATCTTAAAGGACCTTACTTCAGCTCCCTTGCAATCTCACAGGTTATCAAAGACTTTAGTCATAAAACAAATCTATTTAAGGTGGTTGCTGTTTTTCCTTCATTTTCAAAGAGGACTGATGATATGGCTGAGGTCTTGACTAGCATGTGAACTTGATTTAAGTGAGGCAGAGTTACACAAAGTCAATAGCCTCACTCTCTCTTCCTGAGTCATCAAAGTCTAGTGACAGAACAAAAGTCAAGATGATTGCCAATGGCTTGGGATGCAGTAGATGACCTTGGAGTCTTTGGTGCCTGACTAAGTTCTAAGCACTCCATGATGTCTGCTTCAGCCACTTTCAATGGCCATTATAGCAAATTGTTTGGATCTTCTCATTCTACTGAACAAAGTCTTCACATGCTTGGGTTAGACATCCCCCTAATTCAGGTAGACCTTCCCTAATTCACCAACAAATTTGAGGCCTGTTGGTTAATCTCACTTGGTTGAGCGGAACTGCTGAGACAATTTCCTGGGATGTGGCCACCACATATGCTACAGCTTCTTGGCAGAAAGAATTTACAGCAGAAACCTTGTGAAGCAAATTAAGAGGATTTCCTGGTAAGTCCAAATGCTTTCTCTAATGGCTCAGCACAGTCTACACAAAGTCATCACACTACATGTAGAAGAATCCTTGATTTGTGTGAGTAACCATTCATGTCAAGGTAAAAAGCAGTGATCTCTCTCCTCCCTTTTTTTGCTGTTTAGTGGTGTTTAGAGGTTCCTGGGTTCTTGGGTCCATGCCCACTTGATGCAATACACACCAAGTACTTGTTGATTGCTTGACATAACATTATTCCTCAGGAATTACACTGAATTTTAAAAGAACCCCTTGTACCTACTGTTTGCTATCCTTGATTGTCCATTATGCTTCCAATGGATTTTATGAAATCATCCTAGAATAGATAACTAAGATTATTGACTAAAATAAAAGGGAATGATAGGCTTGAAGCATTTAGGAATGCTGTAGAAATTAGGACCTTAAATCTCAAAATATATTTGTTGCATCGATGGATGAGTTGATTAAATTGGTACTTTATTCCAACTCAAGTAATGAAGACATCATTTCCAATCTTCAGTTGCATAGCAAATCCTTATTGGAACACAGAATCAGGTCCACATCTCCAGCCTTTGTTGATCACCCCACAGTCTCTCAATAGTGACATATACAAAATCAGGCATCCCTAGACTTCTGCAGCCAACAATGTCATCTATGGCAGAGGAAGTGAAAATAGCAAGGGTATAAATCAGAGGAATTACCAGCAAGGAACAAATGAAGTGAGACTCAGTAGTTACCTATGGAAAAGGTGGACAGAACCAGTCAAAGATCAGAAGAAAAGAAAACCCATAGCAGCAAATGACACGGACGTTGGTTGACAATGAATGAATAAGAAACTGCTGAGAAGGCAAGGACAATGCAGGGCTTAAAGAGGATAGGACAAGTGCCTCCCAGATGACTGGGGGAAAATAGCATTTTCAAGGAAGACAGGTGGAAGACCTAAAATAGGACTATGGGTGGAACAAAAATTGATAAGGAAACAGTCTTCACTAGCTTGAATAAAAATGTGAATTTTTTTTGTCTTGCTAGATTTCCGTGTTCATCCAATGATTCCGTGTTTTTAGAGTTAAAAGAGATTGGGTAGTATCTAGCACAATTCTTTGAACATTTATTAACAAGGGGGTGGGGCTCTGTTATCATGATCTCATGGAGGTAAGCACCTCCTGCTGTCCACATTCCCTCTACCATTGGAGAAGGATGAACAACTCTGTAGCTTAGGGAGGTGGTTTGGGACACTAGAAGATTAAGTGACCTTCTTTATGGGCACATACTTGCTATTGAAAGAGTCAGAATTTTAACCTAGGATTTCCTGACTGCAAGGCCAGCCCACTTTCCCCTATACTGTGGATACTACAATTTTTGGCCTACATCTGCCATGTGGTATAAAGGAGCTCCCCAGTTAAGAAAGTGCATCCACCAAGGCAGATTAAAAAAAAAAAAACAAAACTTTCTACTTCTTCAAATCTTAAAGACTTGCATGAGGACATTGAGAGTTTAAATAATTTTTTCAGTCACACACAACCAACAGGAGTCAGAGTGAGAGCAGGAACCCAGGTTTTTCCAATTCCAGGGCTAGCACTCTACGCATTAAGTCATGCTGCTGCACATAGTAGGTATTCCACTAATACCTAATGATGAATTCTCGCTAACTGAAGCAAAAAGTTCTGTGGAGCAGCTGTTCATAAGCTCATTTTGGAAGTTGAATCACTAATTGGTTATTCACCAGTTGCAGATTTAAAAGCAGGCTATGAGTACCACTGTGTGTTCTGGAACTGAGTTCAGTGCCTCATTTTATATGATACCAATCATCCAAATGAAAAATGTGACTTTACATTTATACTGATCACATTGGTTTTACATCTTTCCCATGGCTTAACATTCACTTGCTGTAGGTATCAAATGCATGTTAACTATTGTGGATCAATTAATGAAATATTGACCCGTTGAGCATCATGGGAGAACCACTCTCAGAAGAGAAAAGCAGTGAAACTGGCCACATTAAGGAAGTTCAGTGGATGCAAAAAGTTCTGAGATTTAATGATTCATGGAAAGAGGCAGGATTTCTCCCTCTGATTCTTACTAGTTGGGTACTTGAAGAGAAAAGAAGGAAACGAGTATTTTTTCAAGTACCTATCATGTGCCAGGCATTGTGTTAAGGGTTTTCTAATTTTAACTCATTTGATCTTCACAACAACCCTGTGAGACAGGTGCTATTATAACCCCTATTTTACTGTTGGGGACCATTGAGGCAGAGGTTAAGTGAATTGCCCAGAGTCAAACAGCTAGTAAGTGTCTGAGTCTGGATTTGAACTCAAGTTTTCCTAACCCCAGTTCTAGCATTCTATTCACTATACTATCCAGCTGACTTGCTTGTTTTTCTTCTTGAGATTCATGTTTCCTTATACTAGACTTGGGTAATCTATAAAGGGCTTACTTCAGGGGTGGGGAACCTGCAGCCTTGAGGCCACATGTGGCTCTTTAGGTCCTCAAGGGCAGCCCTTTGACTGAATGCAAACTTCACAGAACAAATCCCCTTAAAGAAAGGATTTGTTCTGTAAAACTTGGACTCAGTCAAAAGGCTGCACCCAAGGATCTAAAGGTCACATGTGGCCTCGAGGCTGCAGGTTCCCCACCCAGAAACTGAACTATTAGCCTGAGTAAAATTGACTGTTATGTGGAAATGGCTAATAGAAACCCTTTTGAAACAATTGCAAAGGCATCATATTGATATAACCTTAGCATAGGGAGTAAATGGATGGTGACCACCAGAATTTGACCTTTGATTAGTTTTACTAAAACAACTGTTTTCTATGATCATTCAGAAATATGGTCACTACTCCCCCCCCCCTTTTTTTTTTTTTTTTGGCAAGGGTGAGGATAGGGGATATTTAGCAATATCCATTCATTGGTGTGGGGAACATTCAGTATGGAAATTTATCTCTATGTTATGGTGTTGTAGAACTGCCCAGGGACACCGAGGGGTTAAGTGATTTGTCCATGATCTTACAGCTAATACGCAGCATCACTCAGGACTTGAACGTAGGTCTTCTGCAGCTTGTTATGCTCTACATCATATTGCCGTTAAATGCCTTTAGGGCTTGTTTTGGAATATATTTCTGTCCTTTGGGTTAATTTTCTGAATGCTTAGCAAAACAGCATAGATTTTCCTAAGCCAAGTTGACAAATATCTACATATAAGGAAACCAACTAAAACAGCAACCATCCTCCAATAGTTATCCTTGAGCAGCTTATGGGATGACTTCAAAAGTGCAGCACTGTTTCTTTTAGTTTTGCTTTGTGTTGACATTAAGATCTGCTGATTCTCCCATCCTCCCCTTATCAAAAACATATTGCCAAAAGCCTCATTAATCCACATTCTTTGGATGTAGGTTATGTGCTGATAAGGCTTGACAGAGACCTTTTCAACTTCTCTGGAGTGTAGCTCTCTATCAGGAATTTTAATGAAAGACAATTAATTATCGTGGGGCTGAGCCCAAAAAGCTTTCTGTTCTCCAAACGGTCATCTTCCTTTTAACACTGTAACAGTAACAAATGGGAGCTGGTAATGAAATTCTCATAGGTCAGGACTGCTTAGAAATGGGAAGCACCTTTTCCTGCCCATTTTGCCAGTATCCTTTTCACATATGCTTTGGAGACTGAAGGCTTCTGCAGTCTTTGGCTCTTTGGTGATTAGCTCCAGATATTATAAAGTTTCACACATAAAATTTCTGAAGCAGCTCACTTTTATCTAGGCCTCCAGTAGATCAGCTTTCATTTGTCAGCATTTACATATCTTGGCTGAAAATTCTTGATTATCTTTAAAAAGAAAATATTTCCTGTATTCCTTCTCAGAACCATTCATGGTTTCAGCAGTCAGGTCTATTAAACCTTTGAGAGGGAGATTTACAAACTAATCACAATGGTTTTGGCTATTATCCACCAGGAAACAATGAAAAGAGACTCATCACATCTATTTACAAACATCTGAACAGCAAAGTAATTATTAAGATTGATTTGGTGTTTGCTTCTATTTGCTCATTTTTTGTTGACTCCTCAAAATATAGATTATCTGCATTTATGAGTTTTTAATGAATGATACATTCAAATGCTGGAAAAATATTACGTTAATCAGAATTGCAAGGGCTATGTATGCAAATTACACTATATATGAAAACATAAATTTAGAGGTGATTCATAAACCACAAGTTTATGTTCATATAATATACACTCATAAAATTTATGTTAAAAGGTTTATAAATGAAAATCCAAGTGCTGGTCTATTCCATGGAGTGTACAAGGGTACATTTACACCAACAGTAGTTGCAAGTGCCCACAGCAAGATAAATAAACATTGCGAAGCTTAGGAAGTACTTTGAATTTTATAAAAGAAGAAAACAATTGCAAAATTCTTTCTTTTTTTGTTTCTTTTTAATTGTTACTTCAATCCCAATTTCTTGCCCTCCTTCCACCCTTCAACCACTCATTGAGAAGGCAAAAAATACACTATCCATTATAGATGTGAAGACATTCCCACATTATCTATGCCCCCTGCCATGCTCAAAACAAGAAAAAAAAATGCTTCAGTCTATACTCAGAGTTCATCAGTTCTCTCTTTGGAGTTGGAAGTCTGGCAACATCTTCCAAAAGGTATTTTTAAGTTTTCATGAATCAATGCTATCTAAACAATCGTGCCTGACAACTGTATGCCTGGTTAATGTCCAGTTCCTTTACAGATCACTTGTTAAATTCTCAAGGAAATTTGATGTTTATTTCTGTTAATTTACAAAAGATAGGAGGATTCTGGTGCATAAGACTGGTCACCTGATCACATCTTTCTAAGTATTTGGTCGGTGATACATTTTTGCAGCCTCCATGAATATGTTGCAGTGTTATTATTGCAGTTAATGTCCTTATTTCCAAGGAGACCTAGTTTGCAAATACAGCTGGGAATACTTGGTTGACCCAATGGGCACGGGGGCTCGAGAACCTTCATGAGGTCACAAAGAATAGGTTCACCTCTGTTACTGTTCTAAGTGGAAGCTTTGCCTGAGGAAACCAAAGTTGAATGGATTCCGCAGTCTTGAAACATAGGCTTTCAAGATAGAATATGCTACTTTTAGAAGCTGTTCTAAAATTCCTGTGTGTATATGTGTATATGGTTCCCTCATTTTAGACCTTGCATTGTGATGCTTACAGAATAAACAGGAAGTGCCTTTTATTCCACCACTGGCCCTCAGCCCTCCACCCCTGCCAACAAACTGGATTCCATCTCATTTTTTTTGATTTAGAGATATAAGATGAATTGACCTTTTTCTTTCTTTTTTTTTCTTTTTCCCATGGCCCAGTTCAGTCTATCTTTGTCTTTCCTATCTTCCTTTAACATGATAGATTACTTATTCTTAGATTAGGAAGCTTCTTTGTTTCTCAGTGGAGAGGGGTAAGAGAACCAGATGGTAGAGACATATAAAAACCCAGTGAGCAGCCATGAGGAAGAAATTCTCTGGGCCATTAGAGAGCTGTGGAAGCCAGAAAGAAGCCAGGACCAAATGAAAGAGATGAATGAGCTTCAGAGGGATCTGGGATCTGTGGAGACAGCCAGAAGAACATTATAGTACAAGGGAAATACCAGAGAGGGATAGACGAACGGGGAAGTCTCTGGAGAATCTTTATAATTGGTTTTGAAGGCTGGGAAAGGCTCCACAATTTAAAGCAAAGAGGATGTGAAGATGGATAATGGGATGAACTTTGGGAGAGGATTTATAAAAGACAAACATTTCCAGGCTAAATGAGGCTTGGCTTGGATGACAGAGATTTTTGCAAACCTGCAAAAAACCTGCCCAAGCCAATCACAATAGAATATCGATATTCTCATGCCTATCTCTGCTCTACTCAGCTCAATAGCATAATGAAATATACATCAGATTTGGAGTCAAAGGACCTAGATTCAAATCATGCCTCAGATGCCTACCAGCTTGCCTTTGGGCAAACCATCTACATTTCTTGGGATTCACTTTCTTCATCTGCAAAATGAACTTGTGAGACTAGATACTCTCTGAAATTGCTTCTAACTCTGGATTAACCTTAACTCTATATCCCTAGCATTTATTAAATACCTACAATGTGTCAGACTCTTAGCTGCTGAAGATACAAAGACCAAAAAAAAGAAACAGGGCTTGTCCTCAAGGAACTTCTGGTCTACTGTGAAGAAACAACATGCATAGAGATAGGTGGATATAAAGTATGCAGAATAATCTGAAGAAAAGAGAATGATACTAAGGAAGGGCATTGGGAAAGAAAATTTTACCTTTATATAATATTTTCAGTGTTCAAACTGTTTTCTATTTTAATCCTCACAACAACCCTGCAAAGTAGATAATATTAATATACCCATTTTACAATGAGGCATCTGAGGCTTGAAAAGGTGAAGTAAGTTTCCAAGGGTTACGAACACAGTAAATATCTGAAACAGGATTTGAACCCAGGCCTTTCTGATTCAAAGTCCAGTTCTCTATGCATCTGCCAGGTTGCCCAGTATGTAGGAACTATAGAACCTGATTTGGGCATTGAAGGAATTTTGGAATCTCAAGAGGATGTAGTGGAGGTGAAAAGTGCATTCCAGGGATGCAGAGAGTGAATGCAAAGGCACTGAGACAGGAGATGTAATGTCATGTACATGAAATAGAAAGCAGGCTAGTTTATCTGAGGTAGGGACAAGCATTCATTAATGCACCTAATGTTTTCCAGATACTTTGCTAAGTCCTTTACAAATGTGAGCTCATTTGGTCTTTGCAACAACCCTTGGAGTAGGTGCTATTATTTTCCTTTTTTTAAACAGATAAAGAAACTGAAGTATACAGAGGTTAAGTAACTTGCCCAAGGTTGCACAAATAGTATGTGTCTGAGGCTGGATTTGGATTCAGCTCTTCTTGACTTTAGCTCCAGCATTCTAGCCATTGTTCTACCTAGCCACTTCTTTGGGGGACAGCGAATGAGAATGTTTGGAGTCAAGAGATGGAATATTTTTAAAAGAACAACAAAGAGGTCAGTGATGCTTGATCATAAAATCATGGAGATAAGTAAAGTTTAAGCAATTTGGAAAGGTAAGATTCACATACATTCTGAAGGACTTTGAAAGCCAGACAGAGGATTTTATATTTGATTTTGGAGGTAATAGGGAGCCACTGGAGTTTATTAGATATGAGGACGGCATCATCAGATACATGTTTTAGGAAGATCAATTTGACAGCTGAGTGGAAGACGAATTGGAGTAGGAAGGGATCTGAGCAGGGAAACCAGTCAGTAGGTCATTGCAATAGTCCAGCATAAAACGATGTGGGTCATCATCAACCATCAAGGTGGTTCAGTGTCAGAGGAGAGAAAGAGACATTGGGATGACAGAAACTATAGAATATGACTGCTGACTGACTAACCTGTGGTGAGGGGGTGAGAGAAAGTGAGGAGCTCAGGATAATATCTCAATTGTTAGCCTGGGCAACTGACAGGATGATGGTAGCCTCAGTAGTAAAACAAAAAAATGAAGTCAGGAAGAGGGGAGAACTTGGGAGAAAGAGAATAAACTCAGTCTTGGAACTGTTGAATATAAAATGTTTATAGGGCATCCAGTTTGAAATGTCTAAAAGACAGATGGAGATGCAAGATTGGGATCAGGAGAGAGGTGAGGTCTGGGTAAGCAGAATCATCTACATAGAGATCATGGAATCTATGGAACCTGATGAAATTATTAAGTGAAATACTATAGGGGAAGAAGGGTCCAAGATAGAGGCTTGGGGATGAGGCATAGTTAATGAGTTTGATATGAATGAAGATCTGGCCAAGGTACCAGAGAAGGAGGTGTTAGACAGGTAGGAGGAGAACCAGGAGAGAAGAGTATCGCAAAAACTTAGAAAAGAGAATACTTGACCATTTCAAAGACTGAAGAGAAGTATACAAAGATTAGCACTGGGAGAAGGCCATTGGAATTGGAGAGTAAGAAATCATTTGTAAATTTGGAAAGAGCGATTTTGATTGAATGGTGAGATCAGAAACCAGACTGCAAAGAACTAAGAAGAGAGTGAGAGGAAGGAAGTGAAGGCACCACTTTCCACAGTTGATGGAATTTCTCAAGGAATTTAGTCAAAAAAGGGAGGAAACATATAGGATGATCATGAGGTTGGATGGATCAAGGGAGGTCATTTTAAGGATGAGGGAAGGTGGTAGGGAAGAAATCAGAAGGCACAGCTAAAGATTAATGAGAGAATGGGGATGCTAGAATGTCTTCAGTTTCTCTAGCCTCTCTTTCCTTCCCCTTAGAATTCTAAAATATCGGGGGTCAGGAACACAGCACCTTATTTCATACTGAAATTGTCTTAACAGTATCCAAGCTTTCTTATCAAAGCAGTGATTGCTTGAGTAGTGATTGTAGCTGTGTGTGAACTATATTTGCAATCATCTGGGCATCTATGCATGAAATTACAATGAGGCACAGTTTGACTGTATCTTAAAAATCTGCCTGAAGATTTTTTTTGCAAAGATCCCTTCAAAGTTGATAATCTTTTAGCTAGTTAGTATGAGGTTTGATTCTAATATTTTGTGTCAGCTTAAATATGTCATTTAGCTTGAGTAGATTACATATTACAACATGATAATATGAATTCAGCTCAACTTAAAATGACACATAATAGACCTTGTATGAAAGTCAAGAATTGCCATGGGATCTTTTTCTTCATCAAATCTATGAAACTTAATTCCATTTGAGAATCCCTGTATCCAGAGTTAATTCCCATGGATTTTTTTTTAAACAAACATTAAAAATACCATTGATTATTTTAAAAGGTGTCAACCTATTGCACTGAAATTTTAAAAGATCCTAAAACTAGCAAACACTTTCTTCTGTAGGATTAAATACCAAGGGCTAATTGCATTTCAGTGAAATGGCTCAATGGACACTAAGCTTAAGGTCATCGGATACACTGTACTTTGACATTAAAGATGAAGGGACAAAGGCCAAATTGTCTCCTAGAGTCATATTTTAATTTTATTCAGTGCTCTGTTCTATCCCCTATATCTAGTCTGGCACAAAGTTCTGCCATTTTTTCCCCTCAGAAACTCCCTCCATTCTCACTGCCACCACCGCAGTCCAATACTTCCTCATGTCTTCTCTGGATTTTTGCCATAACTTAATTGGTCTCCCTGGCTCCAGTCGTTCCTGGCTTTATTCCCCTTGTCCACTGCTGCCAAATTAACCTTTCTGCTCAAAGTCTTTCCCTAGCAACTCAGAGCTAAAGGGTGAAGCTGAAATTCCTTTCCGTGGCTCTTGAGGCTCTCCATGATTTAGTCCCAGTGGATGGATGAACAAATGAATGACTAATTTCACAGAATCACTGAATCACAGACTCTCAAGGTTGGAAAGGCCATCAGAGGCTTTCTGCTCCAACCTAGATCTCAAAAAATTCTGACCATAGTATCCTCAAGTTGTCATGTAGCCTTTGTCTAAATTTGTCTAGTGAGAGAGAATTCCACCATGTCTTGAAGCAACACCTTCCATTGTGTGATATATCTAGCTGTTACAAAATTTACCCACACATGAAGTCTAAATTTGTCTCTATTTGTTTCTCCTGGCTTTGCCATCTTGGATGAAATAGAAGTCAAGTTTCTCCACAAAGCCTTGAAATTCCTTAAAATTAGCGTGCAAGCTCTGAGTGCAAATCACACTATATATTTTTTAACATGCTTTATCCTTCTTGCTTTTTTGTAAAATGAGTAAGATGGAAATTGTTTGCATTATTTCACATGTATAATTGATACCATATTACTTTCCGTCTTAATGGGTAGGTAGGGGAAAGGCTTGGAGTGGGGGGAGAATTTAGAACTCAGAATTTTAAAGAATAAATGTTAAAAAATATTGCTAAAAAGTCTAAATCATGGCTCATCACATTCTTCCCCAGATTACATGTCCCCATTTGCTTCAACTGATCATTGCATATTATTATACTGACTGATATCCAAAATATCAGCTGTTACTTTCAGCTTCTTGTCATCTGCAAATTTGATGAACACATTATGTATTTCTTTCTTTTTTCAAGTCATTGAAAAGAATATGATGAAAATATTAAATAACATAGGGCCAAGCACAGAGTTATGAGACACTGCACTAGAGGCATCCTGCCCAATTGATACTGATGATTACTTTTTGAGTTCTTAATATCTTTGGACACTTGGCTACCACCCTAAATCAGATCATCACCCTCATTGCCTCTCTGCTATCCCCTCCAAATTCATCTCTCTGCTGCCAGTCTCTCTCCTCTGATCTATTTTCCACAGAGCTACTAAAGTGATTTTCTAAAAGTATGAGTCTGTTCATGTCTTTCTCCCACTCAATAAACCACAATGGCTCACTATCATATTTAAGACAAAATATAAACTTACCTGTATTTAAAACTCTTCACAATCTGGCTCTAATCTCCCTTTCCAGGCTTATTGCATTTTATCTTCATACAATCTACAGGCAGCCAAGCTGTTCCTCTCACCTGGTTTACCACTTCCCAGGTCCATACCTTTGCAGTCACTGTCTCCCATGCAGAAAATGCACCCTTATCTCCGCGTCTTAGAATCCCTTGTTTCTATCAAAAACCAACTCTTATGGCAAGTTATGTTTAAAGCCTTCCCTGATCTCCCTAGCTACTATTGTCCCATCATGAAAATCACCTTGCATACATTTTGCTGATATTTTGCATATACTTATGTGTGTGTGTGTGTGTGTGTGTGTGTGTGTGTGTGTGTACATAGTTCCTCCCCTGATAGGATGTTGGTTTCTTGAGGTATGGGCTTTCAATAAATCAGTAAACAAGTATTTTGGACAGCTAGGTGGTACAGAGGATAGAGCACCAGTGCAGGAGTCAGGAGGACCTGAGTTCAAATCTCACCTCAGACACTTGACACTCACTAGCTGTGTGACCTTGGGCAAATCATTTAACCCCAACTGCCTCATCCTGGGTCATCTCCAGTCATCCTGATGAATATCTGGTCACTGGATTCAGATGACTCTGGAGGAGAAGTGAGGCTGGTGATCTGCACATCCCTCCCTCACTCAAAAAACAAAGTCAAGTGCAAGTCATGTCATCACTTCTCTGATGGCATGTCTTCTTTGGCATCGAAGGAAGAACACATACAAACAATTATTTAGTAAGTGCCTACTCTGTGTCTACTATGTACTGGGGACACAAAAACATAAAAAGAACCTTTACCCCTAAAGAGGTTACATCCTAATGGGAAAAAATATATGTGTTCAGTGTTTTTTCAGTCATGTCTGACTCTTTGTGACCCCAAAGAGTGTGAAGTTTTCTTTGCAAAAATACTGGAATGATGTGCTGTTTCCTTCTCCAGTTCATTTTAGACATGAGGAAACTGAGGCAGACTGGGTTAAATGACTTGGTCAGTGTCATAAAGCTTGTAAATTTCTAAGAACAGATTTGAATTCATAAAGATGAGTCTTCTACTGTGCCACCTAGCTGCTCTGTATATGTATGCATATGTGTGTGATGTATATATGTACCTATGTATTTATATACCTGTATGTAATTATCTGTGTATGTATATTATATATATGTATATATATATGTATATATATATATATATACCTGTATATACACATACACACAGAAACTTGGTAGATAAAGGGTGTCTACTGAGTAGATGGAAGACAGTCTGGGGTAGAGAGGAGTCACTAAGGACAGAGGAAATATCCTTCCAAAAGTGCCACTTGACCTGGTTCTTGCAGAAGAAGTGAGGGGGCAGACCATCCTGGGCCTAAGGGCAGTCGATGTGAATACATGGAGATAGGAGATGGAGTTTTATGTGTAGACCTGGCAGTTGGGTCAAAGAATTTTGCTGCTCATTTCTCCATGTCATCTGCAATGTCAGGTCTAATGATAAAGGTGAGGCAGCCTTCAGAAGAGTGGCCTATCTTCTGGCCCTTGCAATGGTCTTTGCTTCTCACCAGAGTAATGTTCTGAACATTAGCAAGAAACCCAATGGAGGTCTACATTGTGGCTGCCAACAGCAGCATTCTGTGAGGGAAGAGCATGAGGGCACAGGCTTCAGTGGCACAGGCCTCCTGCAGCACATGCTCTCGCTAGGACCAAGCCCTCCCTCAGCCGTTAGCTCTCCAGCTTCCAAAACTGATTCCCATTGATGCATTACCCCTCACTCCAACGGCATGACAGCCCTCCACACAAATGCCTCCTCATCCATTCATCTCCCAAATATTCTCTTCCTCAGTCACATAAACCCTTCAAGGCCTTAATCTCTCAATGATGCTTCATTGAGACTTTATATAATAAATATGACTTCATAAAATATGTTTGCATCTTTCAGTATTACAATATTCTTAATATATGTTTTCACCATTTCTGTTAGTTGATGACAAGATGTAACAAGGTTAAAAAAAAAGAAAGATATAATAACTGAGCTTCGAGTTAAGGAGCAAATTGGTTTGTGGGCTTTTTTCTTAATTGTTTCATGCCCATTTTCAGAGCATTGCACAGGTGAGAAATAAAGATCCTGCATGTGCTAGAAGATGGGGCCATTGTCTCTGAAGGTTGTTTCACCTGGGTTATTAAACCTAGCATTTTAGAGGAGATGGAGAAATGAACTGCCTCCCTGACAAACCTGCATCTTTAAATGATCCAATACAGGAAATAAAAAGAAAATAGAAGGAAAAAATCCTAAGAATATTGCTATTATTAAGAAACTTTTTTTCTTGTAGTAGGGTGCAGAAGTACTATTCCCTTTTGATATTTTAGCTAATAGCCTGAATCTAAAGAAACCCAAGGCAGCTAAAGACAGGGCAACTGGAGAGCCACATGAAGGTCACAGCTCTCCACGAGAGCCCCAATCCTACTCTACTCCCCGAAGGCCCTATTCAACAATGAAAGGAAATGGACGATAATAAATATTTGTGTTTTGTTAACATGTGCATGGTACCAAGAAAAAGTGTTGGATTGGCAGTCTGAGGATGTTGCTTCTGCATTCACTATTGGCCTGACCAATTTTCCTCTCTGAGACTCAATTTCCTCTTCTGTAAAGTGAGGTAATGGTTCTATATAACTACCAAGGTTTCTTCCAACTCTGGACCTATGATCTTATGTGTGTTTAAAGCTTGAGGAAATTTTAATTTATTGTTGTGTGTTCAAAGTTATGAGATGATTTCTTTACTGGGGAAACTTTATTAACATGACAGGTTGCCCCTTCCCAGCAGTGGGTGCTTCTCTCTTTACAATGTGGTCTGTCAAGTTACACTGAACGCTAATCAAATAAACCTGGAAAATCCCATCTGTCATTGTTTTCAAGTCAAGCAGCCACCACAGCTATACTTTGAACCCAATTAGAAATACAAAAGGTCTCTGGCAAAAAGCAGCTCCAGAGATCCAGCAGGTCATCAGTTTGTATTTGGGTCTTGGAGGCAGGAAAGTAGAGGATGCTTTTCTTGTGAACAAATGAGAGCAGCAGTGCCTGTGCTTGTCCCTTCCCTTCAGTCCTGTGTGGAGAAATATCTGGATGCTGGGGAAAGCATCATCAGTTCTCAAGACCTGTTAGGGAAGGGACTTACAAGTTATTTAACCCAACATACACCTGCATCAATGAGCTTCTTTTCTACAACGTTCCTGATTCTTGATTCTCCAGTCCTGTTTGGATGGATACTCTCGCCCCTACTCTAAGAAAGAATCCACTGCCCCTTGAGGCAGACTTTTCCCCTTGGTGATGGCTTTATTGATAGGTCATTCCCCATCCACCACCAACTCAAGTCTACCTTGAAAACTTCCATTGCATTGCCCTCTGGCAACACAAAACAAACGGATCCCTTTTCTATATGATGGCCATTCAAATGAAGATACATACCATGAGCCTTCTAAGCTTATTTTTTTCCTATAGACTAAACATCCCTATTAATCAACAAGTATTTATTAAGTACTTAATGTGGACTAAGCACCGTGGTAGGCTCTGAGCAGACAAGTACAAAGAATGGAAGAATTCCTACTCACTAATGGCTAGAATCCACCCTCACATGGCATGAACCCATTGAATTTCACCAACCTGGTTACTCCTATGCCTCTTGATCCAACATTAATAATAACAACAGTAATCACAATAGTTAACATTTATACAGTACCTACTATAGACCAGGAACTGTGCTGACCATTCTACAAATGTTATCTCATTAGATTCTCATAATAACCTTTGACTGTAGGTGCTATTTTTATCCCTCTTTTGCAGTTAAGGAACCAAACAAATAGAGGTGAAGCAAATTGTCCCCAGTGTCACATAGCTCTGAGGCCAGATTTGAATTCAAATTTTCCTAACTCCATGACCAGCACTCTATCCACTGTGCAGCATATAGAAAGTCTGATCAAGGAAAAGCCGCCGGGACTGTCACCTCTTATTTCCTGTCCCTTATCTAGTGCCTCTCTCATTCTCATTCTCACTAAGCCCCTTTGTAGGTTTCTTGGTTGTACCATGTCCCATGCTGTTGATTCTCATTGGTTTGGCCAATGGAAAATCTTCCAGATTCCTTCCTCCTATATTTCCTAGGACTCATCACTATATGACTCTCAGATAACATACCACATCTCCTTAGGTGATTCCCAAGGGATTGTTTCAGCATCCCTCACAGAGATAACACACACGTCTCATTCTCTGCCTAGAAAAATGTTTATGTCTGAGGGTAGCCATCTCTGGGGGAAGGGGGAGAAAAAAATGGAAAGAAAAAGAATTTACATGATAACTTGATTGTATATTTGGAGGGAATACAAAGCTATACACGGTAAATTTGCAGTTTCCTGTGTAATCACCTTTTTTTTTATCATATCGTATTATGGAAATACTTGTTTTACTCTGTCAATTGAAAATAAAATAAATTTTTAATTTTTTTTAATTGAATGTACTTGTGGAGATTAGATTCTATAGAAGCCGAGAGGCTTAGAGAGCAAAGGGAGGGGGGTGCTTAAATACATTTCATTCAAAGAACTGCTATGTAGAGAGGTTTACATTGTGAAGGTCTAGGTGGAGGAAATGGTATATGTCTGCCCCAGAGGAGAGAATATAGATTAACCCACTGGAAATCCTTGTTTCCCCTACAGCAGAAAAACAAAAGGAGCATTCTGCATAAACACCTGTCTCTCTCTTTCTCTCGTCATTTCTCTTTACACTTGCACGTATGCACAGCATCTTGTTTCCCGATTCTTTTGTTATTGTCTTCTCTAGGCTATTTTGCATAATCATTACTTCTCTAATTGGAAGATCCATGGTAGCTTTAATAACATACCCATAAGCACTAGAGGGCAATGCTGGACAAATATTTCTAAGGCCTGAGGCACAAGTGAGAGCAAGGCTTGGTATTTATTGGTTTACAAATAAAGTGGTTCCTCCCCACCCCAATATCACTTGAAACATTATAATTTATAACATTTAGTGTGAAAGGTGAGATTTTCATCCATCTCCTGATATTCTGATTACAAAAGAGGACAAAGAAGATGCCTACACCTGGTACCTCTCTTTTCCTAGGACAGACATGGTTTTATACAGCAGCAGATTTTTGAGAACATCCAAAAATATGGGAGCCTCCTCTACGTTCTGGTAGCATTTGAAGTTAGCAGCCAGCCAGCCTGAGTAAGGAGCATGACATTGCTGAAACCAAGGCAGCACCTTCCCCTGTTTTGCCAGAGGCACATTGGTTTTATTTTGTTTTGTTTCTAGTGTAATAAAAAAGGAAAATGGACATGGAAATGCAAGATGAGTAGGCTGTGACAACATGAAAAGCTAAAGGAAATCATTGAATGTGGGAGTAAAAAGTGAAGGAACCTAAGCCATCATCCAACCTGACTCCTTCACTTCACACATAATGAAACTGAGACCCGGAAAGGATAAGTGACTATTCCAGGGTCACACATCAGTATCTTTGGAAGGATTTGAACCTTCCTCATTATTCCGGATTTTGTCCCTATTTATTTACTATGCCATTGCACTTTATAATCACAAAAACACATTTTGCACATCTGCAAAAAAAAACTCAAAAAATGAAAAATCTTTTATCATGTACTCTTTCTGATGGTGTGCCCTCTTTGTAGTTGTTCAGTCATTTTGGTCATGTCTTCATGATTCTTCGTAACTCCTTTGAGGTTTTCTTGGCAAAGATTCTGGAGTGGTTTGCCATCTCCTTCTGCAGCTCATTTTACAGATGGGGAAACTGAGGCTGACAGGTTTAAGTGACTTGCCTAGGTCACACAGGTAGTAAGCATCTGAGGCTGCATTTGAACTCAGGGAAATGTGTCTTCCTGCTTCCAAGGGCAGTATGCCATTCGCTGTGCCACTTAGCTGCCCAGCTAGGTCATGTACCCAGTTAAAGATTTACATACCTGTGGTTATAAGTCAAGCAACCATGACAATTAGCCCTTTATCAATTCTAATACTTCAAATATCAGAACTTTACAAAATGTCTTTTTCTTCCTAATCAAGTCAATGGTCATAGGTACAAGTCCTCACCTTCTTTTCACATGCTGTTTTAATCATATGTGATTTTACAAGGAACAACGTATGCCTACATGTAACTATATAAAAGAGATTTCTTAATGTTCCTCCCACATGACATTCCATCTCTTGGCTCTATATCTTTTATAATGACTATCACCTGTGCTTAGAATTTCATCCCCTTTTTAACTCTTTGAATTCTCACTTTCCCTTAAAGCAGATCAAGTCGCACCTTCTCCATGAAGACTTACCTTCTTTTCCTTAGCTGCTGTTTTCTTCTAACAAAAACTAAAAGTTGTATTTATTTTACACTTAGCTTTTATTTTGTACCTCTTTAGACTCCTAACTCACCTCTACTCCCACCTTGATGCTGGGAGAATATCTACTCTATATTCAAAGTAAATATAATTCATGAGCTTCCACCATTATGTGTTCATTATTTAATAGTCAAACAATGGACACAATTAGCTAAAAAAAAAAAGAAGAACGTTAGTGGGTTTTTGTAGTAAAATTTGCATTTCAACTCTCCCCTCCTCAGTCCCATAATATTAGGGTTGAATTTCCTAAAAACTCATATGTTATAAATGAGTAGAGTGAATAAATATAGAGGTTACACATGAGACCTACTTGAAGGGAAGGTATGTAGATGGAAAATTCATACCTCTAATGATGTAAGGGTTCTGATATCTTCTTATGATATCCTCATGTTGCACCCTGTTGAATGAGATTTCTTAGATAAGTGTATTGCTCTGCTTAGTCCACTGGCCCGCTCTCTTCAGCCCCATTGTTGGTATTCTTGGCAGTCTCCAATTTTTTGGCTTAACCTTGTCTAAGACACCGCTAGGATCTTTCAGAGGAAATCAAGACTGATTAGGTAACTCAGTTGAAGAGAAATCCCCTTCCTTGCTACACACAGGTATATACACACAAACAATAACACACACACAAACACACTCCACACCCAATCATTACTCCAACATACACAGTGGGATATAGTGGTTAACGAACCATCTTTGCAACCAGAAAAAAACTTGAAATGAAGATTAGCCTCTGACCCATACTGCTTGTGTAACCCTTAGTTTTTCAGTGGTTTAAATAATTCTCTATAATTTGCAGAGAAAGTATGCACCTTCCTTGGTAGCGGGAGTTTCCATTTTTGGTAGTTCACCATACCAGAGATATTACAGGTCTACAATTTCGTTTCTGTTTTTTAGCAAATAAGCCCATTTGCCCAAGTCCATAGAAAAACAGAAGTCAGAGAAAGTATATACACACACATATACATACATGTGTATGTATGTTACAGGTATATATACATGTATATGTGTATTACACATACACATACATATTCATGTATGTATATATCTACATATATATATACCTACCAGATATTACAGAGTAAAGGAGCTCTCCCACTAGTAGTAAGGTAATTCAGCTTAACCCAGAGAGAGTCCTGGATCTTACCCAAGGGGAAACTGCCTGCAGCAAGCTAGGGGTGTAGGGACATGACAAATGATTCTTCTCCTCTCCTGTCAGCTCCCTCCCAGAGTTTTCTTGTATCATCAGCAACCTGAAGTGGGGTTGGCCTCATCCATCTTCTCTCTTGAAGGTGGAATTGAGAACAAAGTGAGTGTGGAACCCAAAGAAGCTCAAAAAAAAAAAAAAAGAAACAGATGAAAAAGAGAAGAAAAAGAAAAGATGAAAAAGTCTTGTCATCAAAGATGGTTCAAAGACTTGCCAGGACTCAAGAGCTCCAATAGAATGTAAGTTTCCATTTCAAGTTTTCCTTGTTTATTCAGAGCCTAGCACAGTGCCTGTCCCATAGTAGGGTATTTGTTGATCAATTGATTGTGGTTAATTTGTACATATTATACATGTTTTTTTCTACATGTCTATATGTTGTCAAAATTACTATTATGATTGAATAGATATAGCATTTTTATATTGGGTTGGTTTAAAGGTGATAACTTTTGATCAGCAGTTTTGCATAAAGAGCTCCATAGAAGGTTAGAAAGAAGGAAAGTAACAAACACTTGTCAGACACCTACTATGTGCCAGCACCAGACTAAACACTTTATAATATTATCTCATTTGATCCTCACTACCACTCTGAGTGGGAGGTGCTATTATTATTTTACAAGTGAGGAAAATGTGGCTGAGAGGTTACACTACTAAGCCAAAATGGTATACCTAGTAAGTGTCTGAGGCAGGATTCAAACTCAGGTCTTCCTGACTCCAAGCCTGGTGGCCACCTAGTTGGATGGAAATACAATTCTTCTAAAGGGAGACCATTGCTCTTTTGGATAATATTATTTATTAAGGCAGTTTTCCTTACATTAAGCCTAAATTTGTCGATTTGCCACTGCTACCCATTGACCCTAGTTCTTCTCTCTGGAGACAAAGGGAATCAGACTAATATCTCTTCTCTATGAATACTTCTCAGATCCTTGAAGGAAGATATCATGCGTCTCCCAAGTTTTATCTTCTCCATTATGAATACCTCTAACTCCTTCAATGCATTTTCATAGGTCATGGATTTGAATCCCATCATGGCTGCCCTTCTCTGGACACTCTCCAGTTTCTCAGTCTCCTTCCTAAAATATGGTATCTAAAAGGGAAAACAAGATTTCAGTCATGTTTTGATGAAGGAATATTATGGAAAGACAATCACCTTCTGATTTCCTCACTCCTGAAAATCATAACCCTCTGTATAGCTCAAGTTCATATTATGGTTTTGGGGCTGCTATATGACATTTTTAATTCATATTGAGTTTGCAGTCAACTAAGCATCCCAGATCTCTTTCAGACAAACCGATGTCTAATCATGGTTTTCCCATCTTGAGCTGATGAAGTCAATTTTTTTTTTAAAAAAGCCCTAGTGTAAGCATACCTCTATCCCTATTAAAATGTCATCTTATAAGCTTCAGCCTAGTCAACTTAAGCTTCAATCTGTCAAGCTTTTTTTGAATCCTGACATCCAATATGGTAGCCTCCAACCTGGTAATGAGCCCTGCTAAATGTAGACAAGTAATTTGTCTATATTCACTTCAAATTACATGTTAATGAGTAATGTATCTAAATACATTTAAGAAATAATATTCCTATGCAATCACAAACTATTTTAGGCAAAACTACTAAAATACTGTTTTCCTATTTTTTATTGATAAGAAACATTATTAGATTAATTTTAGAGGTATCTTCTCTCTCAAATCAAAGAATGATGAGGAATAATATTATATACTGAAACTTAGGACTTCACAGAAATATGAATGATTAACAATTCTGAGATGATTTTGAAGGATAGAAATTAAAATTGATATTTTTGAAGTCTTAGTTTTATTTTTAATCAAGGAAAAGCAAAGCAGTAATTGATGCTCAGATCAGGCCAATGAAAATGATTGCTTTTCGACATTCGATGAAACTTAAAACAAGGAAATGTATGTGATGGGGTACAAGTCCAAGCCAAGACCTTTTCCTCTTGGATCAAGAGGACTTTTGTCACATTTGTCTGAAGAGCCCTGGAAAGTCCGGCCTTGGGGGAGGGCTCTTTGGATTCCACTTCCATTTCTCCCAGCCTGGATACTCCCTATCTTACCATTCTGTTCCTTTGATCCTAGCATCCTTTAGATATTCCTGACTACTTAGCATTCTCTTGAAGTCCAAGTTGCCCAGCCTGATTTGTGGATTATCTGGACTACTGCCGGCTCCCATCAGGATCCTCCCTGGATTTGATCTATCAGAACCATCCCTGGGACCCCAGACTACTTGGCGACACCTGGATTCTTCCCTCAATCTTTTTCTGTATTTAAGTTCCATCTTGCCTCCATGAAGGTGCTCAGATTCAATCCAGCTCAGACTCTGTCTAGCTGAGATTCTATCGGACCTGCTTGTGAAAAATGCTTAGGCTCCTTAAGAGTCAACCCGGTATGGTGAATCTTTAATAAACTTTGCTTTTCTTTGGATTTAAGAAGGCTCGTGTCAAATTCATTCGAGCAGGACCCGGCGTGTTGGTATTTTGAGGTATAGCACCCCAACCTCAACATATGCATGTCTCTAAAATCGGCCAGTTGAATGTGAGCTCTTTGAGAGAAAGATTTAATTTTTTTTTTCTTTTTACCCCAAGCACCTGGCACAAACCTTTCACTTGCATGATAGTTGCTAAATCAAACTTGTCGCATTGAATTGGTTTTCCAGTTCAGTCTTGTGGCTGCAACTGAAGGTCAAGAGGGGAAGAGAAGCAGGCAGAGGGGTTAATGAGAGATGTTTTTTTTTAAATTTTGCATTATAAAATCATTGAGCAGAGGACCATAGATTTAGGGGAAAAAAAGGCTTTTCAGATCATCATTCTTTGATCTGAGCATTAAACAGTGAACTCTTGAGAACAGAGATTGCATCTTTTTTTGTATCTGCAGTGCTTGGAACACAGTAGGTGCTCAATAAATGTTTACTGACTAATTGATTAGCTGATTAAATTTGAGGATTGCTCCTGATTGGAACATAACCTCTGAAGACTGCTAGTTCTCGTGCTCATTCACTTTTGTCTCTATGATCCTGGAACTTCCTTATCTAACATACTCTCTAACCTAAATCAACTCCCCTAACAAATTCACAGATTTACAAGGCTGAAATAATTCACAATTTTATTAACTCAAGGACTGCAAGCAGACATATCACAGCACTAAGAAAATAACAGCCAACACCCAAGAATGAGCAGTACTTCCCACAGTTCCCAATAAAGGATCATCATCTATTTGGAGCTAAGAGGTTCTCTAGAAGAGGCTTTTTTTTTCACAAATGAGAAAACCGAGGCCAAGAAAGGTGAACTGACTTGCCCAGGGTCACACAGCTTGCAAATGTCTGAGGCAGTATTTGTCCTCCTGTCTTCTTGACTCCAAGCCTAGTGTTTTCATTACTCCATGCATGCCATAGTTAAGGGTCTCCATGCACCTACTTCCTATTGAGGCTACCAGACTCTGTCTTCAGATAGTGCTGCATCAAAGTCACTCAGTCAACAGTTCTCAGCTGCCTTGGAGATGACTAGGTAGCATAACAGATGGAGCACTGGAGCTAGACTCAATAAAACCTAGGTTTGAATCTGGCCTCAGAGACTTACAAGCTATGTGACCCTGGATGAGTCACTTATCCTTTCAGTTTCCATTTTCTCATCTGTAAAACTGAATAATAAAAACAGTACCTAACCTCACAAAATTATCATAGGGATCAACTATATGGAGTAACACATGTCAAAGGTTCTGTAGATATTAAAGTACTATAATGATGTTGATTGCTATTAATATACCCAATAGAGGGCACCTAATGCCCTCTCAACTTTGGTCAGGCTAATATCAGGGGCTGCCTCCTATTGACCTATTCAGATTATCAGCTATTGTCTTAATCCACTCACTCTTTTCCAGGTACCTCAAAGGTGGGAATGGAATGGTATCAGGCTCCTATGTCAGAGCAGGGTACTCAAGTATTGTCTTCCTTCATGGGCAGAGTTCCCTTAAGAATCTAACACCATCCCTTTGACCCAGCAATATCACTTCTAGGACTGTCTCCCAAAGAGATCATAGAAATGGGAAAAGTTCCCACATGTAAAAGGATATTTATAGCAGCTCTCTCTGAGGTGACCAAGAACTGGAAATCCAGGGAATGCCCATCCATTGGGGAATGGCTGAACAAGTTGTGGGATATGAATGTAATGGAATACTATTGTGCTACAAGAAATGATGAATACGAGGACTTGCTGAGTGAAGGGAGGAGAATCAGGAGAACATTGTACACAGTAACAGCCACAGTGTGCAAGGACTGTTTCTGAGAGACTTAGCCCTTCACAGCAATGGACCTAGGGCATTCCTGCAGGACTCTTGAGGTGAAATGCCATCCACTTTCAGAGAAAGAATTGTGGAATTGGAATGCAGAATGAAGCAGACCATTTTCTTTTGTGTTTTGTTTTGTTTGGGGTTGGTTTTTCTTGTGGTTTCTCCCATTCATTTTAATTCCTCTATGCAACATGACTAATGTGAAAATGTGTTTAATAAGAATGTATGTGAAGAACCCAAATAGGATTGCATGCTTTCTTGAGGAGGGAGGAGAGAGGGAGAGGGAGAAAATTTATGACTTATGGAAGTGATTGTTGAAAACTGAAAACAAATAAATTATTTTTTAAAAAATCTAATACCATGTCTAAAATTCTGCCAACTCTATCTCTCCTAATCAAAGGGCATGAATGAGTCCAAGCTTGAGAAGTATCTCATTTTCTCCCTAATTAGGAATTTAGCTCACTATTCCTCTCTATTTACTGGGTGACCTTTTTGACCTCTCCCTTTCTATTCAGCCTTCTTTTTGTTTCTGACTCCAAAGGGCATTTTCCCCACAAAACCTTTGTATCTGGTCGTTGCATCATTTTCAGTTGTATCCAATTCTTTGTATCCCCATTTGGGGTTTTCTTGCCAAAGATACTGGAGAGGATTGTCATTTCCTTCTCTCATTTTACAGATGAGGAAACTAAGGCAAACAGGGTTAAGGGACTTGCCCAAGATCACATAGCTAGTAAGTAACTGATGCCAGATTTGAACTCAGGAAGATTAGTCTTCCTGACTGCGGGTCCAACATTCTCTCTACTGTGCCACTTAGCCCAAACCTTTGTATACCGTTGTATCTGGAATAAGGCGATAAGAAACAGAATAATGAATGAAGAAAACTAAGGGTTCCTCCTGGAAAACTGTTCCCAGATAAGTCCATTTGGATGCCCAAGCTACATAATATGGGAACAATGGTTTGGGATCAGAAAAACATTCTTATGTTTATGCATTATGAACATTTACTTCAATAATAATAATAAAATAATAAACAGCTAGACATTTTTGGCACTTTTAATAGTATAAAAACACTTTGCAAACATTATTTCATTTTATTTTCAGAATTCTGGGAGGTAGATGTTATCATTATTCCCATTTTCACAAGAGAGGAAACCGAGGCAGAGAGCAGTTAAGTGATTTCTCCAGGGTCACACAACTAGTAAGTATCTCAGACAGGATTTGAATTTATTTTTTCCTGATTCCAAGCTCAGCACTCAATCCATCTGCCTCAAAATGTTTGGGGCAATGGCACCAAACCACACTACAAGAAATGAAAATGACTGTGTCTTAACAGACAGGAAATGACTAGTTACCGAAGCAGAAACCACTTCAAGATCAGCTCTCTCTGCACAAGCCGATCAGTGTCTGGCAAAAGCAGAGGTAAAATCAATATTAGATTAGAGCAAAGGATAAAGATGAGAAGAAGATAATACACATGGTTAGAGTAGTTCAAAGATGACATGTTTAAAGAGACTCAAATGCTAAAAGATGGGAAACAGACGAGTAAGATAGACTCTTTCGTTATATATGAGAGGATTGAACTCATTAATCTCTGGGGTCCTTTCCAGACTTCAGTTTTATGACCTTGTAACTAAATGCTTATTTCCTAGAGATTTTAACGAATGAAAAATATTGTCGCAGCAAAGAAGTAAAAAAAAAATGCCTCTTTGACCTACGTTCAATCTTACTGTCCAGTAGAGAGAAACAGGCAAATTGAGAGAAACATGAGCTTAGAATACGAGCCTATCTGTAAGTCATTATAAAGAAGATGGTAGGAAATCACAGTGTCACCCCACAACAGTGCCAAAAAGAACAGAGAAGGAAATGAGCCTGCAGAGAACTTGGCATAAGATTCACTTAAGTTGAATTCTCTCGGGGGTATTTGTAGCACAAATTAGAGGAAGGGAAACAAATAGATGTGAAAAACAACACAGTAACAACAAAAATAGATTTGAGGAATCTCACTAACCATTTATTCTCCTAAGCAATGATTAGGGAAACAGCACATACAAGATTTAGGATTAGCCAGGATTTAAGTACGAATCACATCATTAATTATGATTAGATATGTGACCTTGAGCAAGTCACTTGATTTCTCTGAGACTCACTTTTCAAATCTATAAAATGGGGATAATCTTAAGTATAGCACTTACCTCACAGGATTGTTAGCATCAAATGAGATCATGCACATATAATTAGCTGTAAACATTAAACTGCTATTAAATGTCAGCTTAGTAGTAGTAGTGGTAGTAATAGTGTAGTGGTTAGTAGTAGAACTGTTGTAATCTTTCTTCCCATCTTTTTCTATGCTGTTCAAATAGAAACATTTTTAGGAAAATTCTTACCCTGATATTATGATTTCATATTTAATAAATAAATGGATAAAGTAACTTTCTGTCACTTAAAAAATATTAGGTTCTCAGTTCATCTTTTCTAGGTTCAATGAAGACATCTTCAGAATAGTTTCAGCAGTAGATAGAATCATGGGGGAAGATACATGGATCATCTGGCTCCCATACGATTTTGATTTCTTCTGTTTGGTCTCTGTATTTTGAAAGATTTTCATCCCCTGTAGGGTGAATATTATGGGTGTTCTGTGTGGTGACGGATATTGATAACTTCCTTCTTTAATCTTTGTGATCAGTGTAATGCCTGAGCAGCTAGGTAATGTATAGAGTAGTGTAATGGATAGAGCACCAAGACTGAAGTCAGGAAGATTCAACTTCCTGAGTTCAAATCTGGCCTCAGACATTTACCAGCTGTGTGACACCAGGCAAGACACTTAACCCTGTTTGCCTCAATTTCCTCATCTGTAAAATGAGCTAGAGAAGGAAATGGCAAACTGCTCCAGTATCTCTACCAGGAAAACCAAAATGGGGTCATAGAGTCAAACATGTCTGAAACAACTGAACAACAATATCTGGGAAATTTTGGATAAAATGTTATATTTCAAGTTCCTTGTGGAGATATGCTCTCAGTCAGTTGATAAGCATTTATTAAACACCAAAGATGTGCTAAATACTGTGCTAAATCCATGAAAGATAACATTTCTGCTAGATAATTCTAGTCACCACATAATATCTAGCTAGTAATCTAATAGGTGCTCAGATTTTTCAGCCTGTAGTAACAAGGTGAATTTTCCTTGCATAATCTATATAGATCACTAAATTTGGACTCCTTAAGGGTAAATCTGTAATTTCTGTGAGTGCAAGCTAGTCCTGAATTGCTATCATAAACCTTTCCATTTCCAAAATACAAATCTGAATGACTCATCCATTTTTATATTTTTAATCACTAAATTGTACTGGATGTATTATATGAAGAAGCTAAAATATCCCTTACAAAGTCGGGAGGAACAGTTGCATATTAGCAAGGAAAATCCATGCTGGAAGAAGACAGGGTGTGTTGGATCCAACTTATTCAGACTCTTGAAAGTCAATTGTTAAATTTTCAGCATTTACACTTTGGAAATTGATAAACACTACAAATCAAGCTTGATTTATTATTTTGTTGCTTGTCTAGACTTAAAAGAGTGACAGTGAAAATGTTCATAATGAAGACTAAACTTCATTGTTTACTGTACACACTGCTGTATGTACAATTCTTTTTCAGAAAGTCAGTTGTTAAACATTTAACAGCCTGTTGTTAGAAACTCAATTCTAATGGCACTCAGAGACTGATTTTCAAGAAAAATTCACCTAACCCCTACCAAAATGGATAAGAGCATACCTAGAAGACACTTTACCAAAAAGAAAATGAAGAAAAGTGAATGAGAAGAAATTCAAACCATGAAATATGAAAAATCCCAAACTACCCATCACAAAAGTGACTCACCACCAGAGGGGCTTGAGATGAACTACTTCAAAAAAAAGTCACTGAGCAAGTGGCCACAGTCCAGGAAGAGAATGGTGACAAAATTCAGGGACAGTCATCCTTAGACGTTTTCTTTCACAATTTGGCCCAGAAGAGATGACATTTCATTAGGTCAAGGAAACTCACAAAAGCCTTTCACTGTCCCTGACATTGGCTCTGTGGTTGGTAAGCAGTGAAAATCCTGTTAGCCCTCAACTTGCGTATGATGTTGCTCAGCAAGTAAAAGGGGGTGGCTTGGGAGGGATTGGTGAATGCAGGCAGTCACTTGGGGAAAAGTTCCAGGGCAGAATCAGTCCCACCAACCCTCATTAATGATAAGATGACATTCCTGTAGCAATTACCTCCAGGCTGGCTCATGCCAATAGACTATGCCTTAAGGTACTGCTTTGGTAGAGGATACCTAAGCGTATTTTTAAGTGGGCAAATTCATCTTGAATCTCTTTTGTGTATACGGCAGATAGATATAGATTTATAAACACTTAAAGTGGTGCCTGGCACACAGTAAACACTTAATAAATGCTTGCTGTTATTGTATTGTGGTCTCTCTTTACTAGGCCATCACTTTCTTGAGGGCAAGGACTATATCACTATCCCCTTTACATCTCCAGCTCCCAGTGTAGTGCCTGGAATACAGTAGGTAATTAACAAATATTTGTTAATTAATATCTTGATTGTTTGGGCAACTATGTCCCATCAATTAGCCCTTGAGCTCCACCCAATAGCGAAGGAACTATGAAAATTGATGCCCTCATCTATTTACATTTCTTTGTATGACTATCATTAAACAGTATGGCAAAGCAGACAGAGACCCAGGGTTTGCATTCAGAGAGTTCTGGGTTCAGATCCTGCCTCTGCCACAAGGCAAGTTACTTAACCTGAGTCTCAGTTTCCTTATCAGTAATATTGGGATAGTGCCTATAATGAGATTCAGGGTGGAGCAGTGGTTAAAGGTCCTCACCTTGGAGTCAGGAAGGCCTTCAAATCCTGCCTCTGATGCACTCTAGATGTGAGAACATGGACAAGACTGTAATCTTCAGAGTTGAAGACCACTCTCCTGACTGTAAGTGACAGATGAGTCTTGCACTGGTATAAGGAGTTTCCATATTAGAAGTTCATCATTCCAATAAAATCAGTGCACCCTGTGTACACCCCTATTTCCCAAATACCAATACTACCTAAATTGTAGGGTTGTTTTGAGGCTAAATTTTGGACATGTATATATTCATGTATGCATATATGTGTATACATAATTGTATGTGTGTGTATATATGCATATATGTGTACATATACATATATATCACTTCGCAAGCCTTAGCATGTTCTATAAATAACTATTATAATCATTCAGTGGAAGGCATGCCAAATTTGGAGAAATTTCACTTCAAAACAGTTAAGTTGCAAAAGACAAATCACATTTCCCTCTGTCCTGTTCTGCCCTCCATTCATTTCATTATCTCCCTTGACCTGTTCCCCCACAATAGCATTTGCATCTGATTATCCCTTTCCCCTATTTGCTCTTCCATTATCTTTCCTCTCCTATCCCCTTCCCCACTGCCTTCCTGCAAGGTAAAATAGCTTTCCATACCCAATTGAGTGTGTTATTCCCTCCTTAAGTCAAATCCTATGAGAGTAAGACTCATTTATTCCCTTTCATCTCTCCCCCCCTTCCCTTCCATTGTAAAAGCTCTTTCTGGCCTCTTTTATGTGAGATGATTTGTTACATTCTACCTCTCCCTTTCTCTTACTCCTAGTACCTTCCAGTCAACAATAAATTTTATTTCTTAGGTATTCTCTCTTCATATTCAACTCACCCTGTGTCCTCTGTCTATGTACACACCCACACATGTACATATACATGCCTACACATATATAATGTACACATACACACATACCTCTACATACCTACATATATGTGTATGTGTATATGTGTGTGTATGTGTGTATATATATATTCCCTCTATCCTGAAACTGAAAAAGATCTCATGAGTTACAAATATCATCTTTTCATGTAGGAATGTAAACAGTTCAACTTTAATGAGTTCCTTATGGCTTTTCTTTCTTGTTTTCCTTTTCATGTTTCTCTTAATTCTTGTATCTGAAAGCCACATTTTCTATTCAGCTCTGGTCTTTTCAAGAAGAATGCTTAGAAGGCCTCTATTTCATTGAATGACCATTTTTTCTCCTGGAGTATTATACTCAGTTTTGCTGGGTAGGTGATTCTTGGGTTTTATCCTATCTTCTTTGATCTCTGGAATTTCATATTCCAAGTCCTTTGATCCCTTAGTATAGAAACTGCTAAATCCTGTGTTATCCCAACTGTACTTCCACAATACTTGAATTGTTTCTTTCTGGCTGCTTGTGATATTTTCTCCTTAACCTGAGAATTCTGGAATTCATTTACAATATTCCTAGGAGTTTTTCTTTTGAGTTTTCTTTTAGGAGGTGATCAATGAATTCTTTCCATTTCTATTTTACCCTCTGGTTCTAGAATATCAGGGCAGTTTTCATTGATAATTTCTTGGAAGATGATGTTTAGGCTCTTTTTTTGATCATGGTTTTCACGTAGACCAATAACTTTTAAATGGTCTCCCCTGGATCTATTTTCCAGGTCAGTTGTTTTTCCAATGAGACATTACACGTTTTCTTGTATTTTTTTCATTCTTTTGATTTTTGTTCTATAATTTCTTGATTTCTCCTAAAGTCATTAGCTTCTATCTGCTCTATTCTAATTTTTAAAGAATTATTTTCTTCAGTGAGCTTTTGAACCTCCTTTTCCATTTGTCCCATTCTGCTTTTTAAGGCATTCTTCTCCTCATTGGCTTTTTGGACCTCTTTTGCCATTTGAGTTAATCTAAAAGGAGTTATTTTCTCCAGCATTTTTTGGGGTATCCTTTAGCAAGCTGTTGACTCATTTTTCATGATTTTCTTGCACTGCTCTCATTTCTCTTCCCAATTTTTCCTCCACCTCTCTTACTTGTTTTTCAGGATTCAGTGCCCTGAACCCTGCTATAGTCTGGTTCATTAGCCAATTCCTGTCATCCTTCCAGTTTTTCTTGGGCTGTAAATCTGTTTCACTCTGTCATTCTATGGCTTTTTCTGCTCAAGGATTGTTTAGAGTCATTTTTTACAGGTATTTTAAGAGCTTTGCGGGGGAGAGCTCCAGCAGATCCATGCTTCTACTCTGCCATCTTGGCTTCACCCTGAAAACGACTTGACTTGCATCTTTAAAAAATAGAGACATTCTATGAGAAGGTGATGAGAGAGGAACATATTCTAGACATAAGGTATGGCCAGGACAAAAACTCAGAGGTGGGAAACACAGCTCCATGTGTGAAGAACAAAGAGAAGGCCTGTTTGGCCAGACTCTAGAGAATGTGAAATGAAAACAAGTGTAACAAGGGAGGAGAGATTGGTTGGTGCTGAGTTGTGAAGGAATTTAAAAGGCAGATTGAAGTTTGTATTAAATTATATATATATATATATATATATATATATATATATATATACACACATATAAATAACCACACACTATCTTTATTATAATATATAAATATTGATTTATAGTTATTGTAATATATAAGTTATATTTAGGTATGATTGACATAACATACATTATGTTTTATATAATTGATACAAAATTGATGTAGTGTATGTTTTATATACACATACACATACACATACACATGTAAATATGTGCAGGGAAGCTAGTGGCACAGTGGTTTGAGTGCTAGGCCTAGAGTCAGGAAGACTTATCTGAGACACTTACCAGCTGTGTGACCTTGGGCAAGTCATTTAACTCTGTCTGCCTCAGTTCCTCATCTGTAAAATGAGCTAGAGAAGGAAATGGCAAACCACTCCAGTATTTTGGCCAAGAAATGAGGTTGCAAAGGGTCAGATAGGAGTGAAATGACTCAACAACAATGTGTACATGGACATGTATATAAATTATGTGTTTAGGATTCCCAATAACCCAGTGATATAATGATTATTCCCTTTTTACAGATGAGGAAATTGAGGCTCACAGAGGTGAAGTAACAAGTTTGGAGTAACATAGTGAGTAAATGTATGAGAAATTTGAACATGGATCCTCCTGGCTCCAAGTCACATGCTCCATCTTGTTGCCTCTGTGACTTACCCCTGGTTTGTTTTATACCTGCCTTGAACTTCATCAAATTTCTGTCCCATCATTGGCCACATATGGACAGTCTGGTATTATAGATTGAGTTTTTACTATTTTTTTTTATTATTTCAAGGAGGACAAGGTGACTATTGGTGAGCCTGCCAAGAAAGCTGAGTTGACCTTGTGAAAATATATCAATACCAGGTATCCAAGTGTATTGACCTAAAGAACAAAGAACAAATTAAGTGTTTGCTTTCTAAATTGCTCAGGGACCTAGAAAGAGCCCCCTGTTAGAGGTCACCTTTAGTTGCTGCCTAGGGGACTATTTTAAGAGAGTTTTCACCATATCCATCAGAGGACTATTTCTAATTCAATATTAATTCCATTTCTAGTGACAGAGATACATATTCCCTCTCCCTAGACCTCCCTTATTACCTCTCCCTCTGCCATTCACTCTTCTCTTGGCAGCTTTTTTGACTCTACAAGGGACCTCTAATCTTTCTAATAATATTCTTTGTCTTCTACAGAAAAAAAATCTGTTAAGATATTCATTTGGCAGAACAGTATATCATTAACTGGCGATGATGACCTTCATGACAGGCAAGTTGGCTGTAATAACTGAATCCTTATCAGTAATCAGCCAGTTGAAGGAAAGCTATGGGAGGACAAACAAACAAAAGAAATCCTGCCACCAGGGAGCAAATAGGTTTCCAAGTTCGGTTCACAGAAGGCCTATTATGAGGAGATGTCACATGTCGTGTTCATCCTTTGACGAACATGAGTTTGCTTTCTTAGGCTGATGTCAATCCAATCCTTTCTTTGTCCACATATCTTTGTATTAAAGAAAGGAAAATGGATCCAATAGAGTAGTCATGCTCTTTGCTTGGTGTGAATATCTCAACTCAATTTCTAGGGATCCTTTTCCATCTGTCCTTCCTGGGGTCCCAAGACATATCCTGACTCTTTTCTCTTTAATGGCATTTAAGGACCTTGAAGATGGAGGGCAAAGCCTGTGTGTTTGCCTCCTTGTTTACCTTAGCACAGTGCCCAGAACATACCAAATACTTAATAAATGTCTCTTGACTGACCAATGCCAAGAACTGAGCCAATTGTTGTCCCTTATTCCATAGACTTGGGGGGAGATTAGGATTTTGCTATTAGCCATCCATAGGATTGTTTCCATAGGACAGGAGTGCTATTTTTCCTTTTCCCATGGGGTTCCATGTAGAAAATATCTATCTTCGTGGGATAACACAGTCATATCTTTAAACTCCTTTGCTGTGGATGTGTTGTCACCTCATAGAATGTAAACAAGGAATGCTTTGTTTGTGTATTTGTTTCCTGGAGGCCTAGCATATGGTTTAATACATGCTTGTTGATTGCTTGACATCTCTTCTTGATTCATTTGAGGAGTCTGTGTACTCTGGGCTCTCTGTAATTATCAAGGTCAAGGCAGGCCCTCCTCTCACTCTAGGAAGATCAGCATTAATGTATTGACTTTGACATGTGACTTTGTGATCCTGGATGAGTCATTCAACTCTTCATTACAACCCTCTTAGGCTAATAATTACTGAGTAAATAGCTAACTGCATAACTTAAAAGAATTTCCATTCCGAGAGTTCCATGAACAAATGAAATAAAAATTCTAGCTCCCTTCTCCTCATTCCCTCCCCCTCAAAAAAAAAAAAAGTTATGTTCATGTTTCTAACAGAGTGCAAAACTTTTGGGAGCAGGGATTGGCGCCTAGCATATAGTAGATGTCTAGTGAAAACTTTATGAACAGAATATAATTGAATGGACAAGTCCTTTAATCATTCACCACTCTCAAGAAAGTTTTCAGATGAGCTGTCAGTCTGTATTGGTGGAGGGAATTTCCACACTGGGATCCCCCAACACACAAGAATGATAGGTCCAGACCAAAGGAATAATCAAGAACTGAGACAACCTCTAGGTTCATAAAATTAGTTGTACATAAGAAAAATAGTTACTTTATTTTTATGGTTCCCTAGGGAGCCATCTAAAAAGCAATTAAAACACAGCACTACTAGAAACTGCATGAGGCAGCCCACGTTAGAAGAAGTTGTTAAAGAGATATATACTGATTTTTTGAAAAAGTTAAAGAGTAATGAGAAAATATATCTGAATATGTCCTTACCTGTTCTGGAAGTGATGAAATGAAAGAGATGAACCCTACAATATAGCAAAGTATTTCCCTTTGATAGAAGTGTTTTTACCTATGAAATAAGCCTATTGGAGATAGTGCCCAAGAGATTTTTTTTTTTAAGTACTGACTGTTGAATGCCCATGCTGAGTAGTTGTGGGTGTAATTGCGACATTTTCCCCAATCTATGACACTTTGTCCATTTATATATCATTGCCATGGCTACTAGGGTAACATTTAAAATAATCCCCATGTAAATCTGACAGCACCTCATTAGACTCTCTAAGAATCATGTAATTAGGTAAGAAAAGCCTGCTGATTGAGAGGGTTAGAGCTTCAGGAGACAGGCTCCCGTCTCCCCCATCTCAATCACCTACATTTCTTTTTAGAAGACTCTACTAATTGAGCAAACTGCTTTCAGCTGGCAATCAATGGGAAGACACTGCTTTCAAAACCATAGTGAGAGGGAGGGAGGGAGAGAGAAGGAAAGAGGGAGAGAGAAGGAGAGACAGAGAGACAGAGACAGAGAGAGAGACAGAGACAGAGAGAGACGGAGACGGAGAGGGAGACAGAGATGGAGACGGAGAGGGAGAGAGGCAGAGAGAGAAAGGGAACAGAGCTCAGGCTCAGGTACTGTGAGATAACCTAGGACAATCTTCTTGCCTTCTCTATGAAAAAAAGCATCAGGGCAGCTGGCGTACATTTGACAAAAGCTTCATTAGGCTCTGGAAAAGTTTATATTTGCTGCATGTCATATCATATTTCATTGTCTTATTCTCTTAACAGATGAAATGTAATTAAGCAAGAGGAAAAGTGCCACTGAATCAATTTCTTCTCATGTTGAAAACTCTCTTGCCATTGGAAGAGGACACAAAACTGATTCATTAGGTTAATAATCTTTAAATTGGAACTTATTCTGAGGCCCCAAGGTAAAGTTACAGTTATGTTTTGTTCTGGTGTATTCTGTATGCCAAGCAGGTTAGCTGGCTATAAAATGTGCAAGGCTTTTGGCAAGGCTGCCTCGTTGGCAGTCAGACACAACAAACATGCACTCAGACATTCTTGGGGTTTGCTCTAGAAAAAAAAGAACTAATGTTTGCGCTCTTGAAGATTCCTCTAATGAGGAGGAATTCAGACTAATTGGTAAATCTAAAAGAGGTAGTGATTGGCTCCTACCAATAGCTCAGCCTCTCAGATTTACACAGAGGGCACACAAATGGCCTTTCCCAGGACAGCTCCAATCAATTGGATAATGCAGCAAAAACTCAGAGAAAAATCGATATGCTGTTGTTTTCAACAGGGGTGCTGTCCAGCACCAAGTGGCTGACTCTTGAAGGCCCGTGCTTTGAATTAAACGATCTAATCTGTGTGAGAGATCTCTTTAGATGCACCTACTGCATGAAATCAGCAAATAGAATCGAGATTAACCTGGCTTGAATGTAGGCTGGCTACATTCAGTGATAACTTGGTGCTTTGTACAAAACTATTGAGAAAAATTAGGGGATGTGCATGTGCCTATAAGGGAAATCTTAACCATCATTTATATAGAATTTTAAGGTCTGCAAAGTACTTTAAATGCATTACCTCATTTGAATCTCACAGCAATCCTGTGTGGTCTATAGATACTACAAGCTATTATTATCCCTGTTATACAAGTGAGGAGACTAGACTCTAAAAAGGTTAAGTGAGTCATAAGACACAATGCCAGAGTTGCAAACTGAACTAAGTTTTCCTGAATTCAGGGCTATCACATTTTATCTACTACTCTCAAAGAATAGTGAATTAAATTCAACAGATAAAGGGATACAAATCTTACCTTTGCCACATTTTGCAGAACCCTGGACAAGTTTCTTTACTTCTCCAAGCCTCAGTTTCTTTATCTCTAAAATGAGTGGGATTCATTCCTCCCAGGGTTATTATGGAGATCCTAAGAGATAATGTATATAAACTTCTTTTAAGCTTTAAAGTGATAAATAAATGCCAGTAATTGATACTGTAGCTTTTGTTTCTCGATTCCTAGCAGCACTATTTGTAATAGCAACAAGCTGAAAATAAACTATATGCTCAGTTGTTGGGGAATGAGCAAATAAATTTTGGAATATAAATGAAATGAAATATTAGGATAGACATGCATTATTCATAGGAATGAGTTATATGATATAATTCAAAGAAAGATAGATGCAAGAATTATATACTAAAATGAATGACCTTTTTCGATCCTCATCCTTCTTGACCTCTCTGAAGCCTTGGATGCTGTCAATCATCCTCTTGAAGCTTTTCTTTCTGGGTTTTGGTGATACAGCTCTCTCCTGGTTCATCTGTTTGATTATTTTGTCTCATTCCTTTGCTGAATCTTCATCCATATCTTGCCTGCTGACCAGAGATGTTCCGCAGGTCTCTACCCTGGGCTGTCCTCCTTTCTTCTTCTTCTATACTAATTCATTTGGTAATCTCATAAATTGAATTCAACTACCATTTCTATATAGATAATTCCCAAATCTACTTATGGAGTCTAGTATCTAAACTGAATTTCTAATCTTGCATCCACAACTGACTATTAGATATCTTTTGTAGACAACTTGAGCTCATCATGTCCAAAACTGAATTCATTACCTTTGCCCTGAAAGCATTCCTTCCTTCCTATTATTTTCTTCTTCCTTATTGCCCTTCTACATTACTGTGGAGACAGTCAACATCCTCCAGTTGTCCACACTCACTGTCTATGTGGTATCCTACACTCTTCACTCTCATATGAAATCAGCTGACAAGTCATGTTATTTCAATCTCTGTAACTTCACTTGTGTATGTCCCCGTGTATCTTCTGACACTGCTACTGCCCTGGTAAAGGCTCTTATCACTTCACTCTTAGACTATTGCAAGAACCTTTTAGTTGGTGTCCCTGAATCAAATGTCTCTGCACTCTGGTCCATACTCCACTCAGCTGTCAAATTGATCTCCCTAAAATTCAAGTCTGCCTCTGTTATACCCCATGCTGAGGACTTTTAAAGCCCTCCATAATCTTGGCTCTCCTGACTATTCCAGTTTTCTTGCAACTTGCCCTCATTCCATGTACAGTCCAGTTCCATCAGCCCCTTTATTATACTGTGAACAAATGAATTACTGACTGAGCATTTTTACTAGCTGAACTCTCTCCTTCCTCATCTTTCCTTCCTGGTTTCTCTGGCTTTCATCTAGTCTCACCTAAAATCCCATCTTCTGCCAGAATCTTTTCCTAATCTCCCTTCATTCTAGTATCCTCCCTCTATTGATTATCTCCAGTTTATCCTGTATATGTCTTGTTTGTACATAGTGGTTTGCAGGACTGTGAACTCATTGATAGAAGGGGTTGTCTTTTGCCTTTCTTTGTATCACCATTGTTTGGCACAGTGCCTGGCACATAGCAGACACAATGTTTGTTGACAGAATGACTGAAAATACATGTAGTTTCTCTAATTCATTGGATTTTAACAACTAGGGTTCTTAGGTCCCAAGATCTCATTGGTGTTCTAGGCCTTGAAACAATTTCTGCCCAAAGATCACAGAGTATCATAGCTACTGGTGTAAGCTGGCCTTATCACATCTTCTTCCTCTTTAATTCTCCATAATGTAGCAGAAAATGAGAAGAAAGAAACCAAGGGAAAAATCTCTTCTGTTGCTCGATCCCAGTTTTAGTCCCCACAGGTCAGTTTGAGCTCTTTGAACTTGTCAGCTTCCCTCAAAGAAGGTGCCCAAAGACAGGACGATGATTGAAGCTGGCAACATCCCTCTAGGACTGATCTTTCTATCCCCACTTGCCTCCTTTTCCCCAGTCCCTTCCTCCTGAAAGTGGATGGAAATAATGACAATGATTCCAACAATAAATAGTCACGCAATTCAGGTCAACTACAATAAAGAAGGATACCAAATTATCAAAATTAAAACACTGTTCCTTTCTGTTAAGAAATGATCATTTTATTCAACAAACTTTTATTAAGTTTTCATTCTGATCAAAGGGTTTGCTAAGCAGAGGACATACAAAAGCAGAAAGAAGAGTTTCTCCACCCAAGGAAAAGTCCATCCAATGTAATACATGGTGATTTAAAGAAGAAAGTATCCATCATGGGGAGTATAATTGTAAAGAATTTAATTATGTGGATCTGTTAAGAATAGGTATATGAGTCATGTAAAGAAAGCAAAGGATTCTTAGAGATGGAAGTGATGAGGGAATACATTCCAGATATGGGGACACTCCTGTGCAAAGGTATTGATGGTGGAATTTTGTACATAGGGAACAGGGAGCCATGGAATTTGAATTTGATGGGAAATTTTTGAAGGAAAGGATCATGGAATAAAACTGATGTAAATGGGAGCCCTGTTGAAGGGGTTTCAAATGCCAGATTGAAGATTTGGTATTTTATATTGGAGACATGAAGATTTTTATTATCTATTGAGGCACTGTGGTCAAATGGAACATCTACAAGAGATTTATTGTCAGAGGTTCTTGATTCTAATCCCAAAGCAAAAATCTACTACCTGTGCGACATTGAGGAAACCACTTAATGTCTTTGGTGTCAGTTTCATTCTTTATAAAGTGAGATTGATGGACTATATATCTTATGGCTGTGACTCTGTGATCTTGTTATGAAAGGACTGACATGACCAGATTCATGATTTAGGAACACCAGTTTGGTAGAGAATGAACTATAGAAGAGAGACTCTTCTAGAGAGAGACTACTCCATTTGGAAGGTATTGCAATGCTGTTGCTGAATTGTTTTTCAGGTATGTCCAACTCTTCATGACCCCATTTGGTGTTTTCTTGCCAAAGTTACTGTAGTGGTTTGCCATTTTCTTCTCTTGCTCATTTTGGAGATGAGGAAACTGAGACAAACAGGGTTAAGTGACTTGGTCAAGGTCACACAGCTAATGAGTGTTTGAGACCATATTTGAACCCAGGAAGATGAGTCTTCCTGACTTTAGGCCTGGCCCTCTATCCAATGTACCACTCAGCTGCCACACTATTTCAATAGTCAAGGAAAAAATCAAGATGAATTCTCAAATTAGGATAGAGGCTGTGTGAATGGAGAGAAGTGGGATAGGTAAGAAACATGTGGTGGAGGTAGAATTGACAAAACTTGGCAATGGAAAGGGAAATAAAATAGTCTAGGAAAGTCTGTGAACCTTAATAAGTGGCAGGATAGCTGTGCCCTCAATATAGATAGCAATGTTTGGTAAGTAGATGGGTTTGGGGAAAATATAATAAAATGCATTTCGCATATGTCAAGTTTGATATGCCTATGGGATTTCCAGGTAGAGATGTTCAGCAGGCAGTTGGCAATGTGAAACTGGAGTTCAGGGAGGCTTTAGAGCTTGATATACAGGTTGGGAATCAGCAGCAAAATGTTAATTGAATACTTTAAAGTTGAGTAAATCACCAGGGTGAGAGTCTAGAGAGAGAAGACAACAAGGCACAGGAAAGAGCCTTGTCAGTCACTCACAATTCATATGTGTGAGAAAGATCATGATCTAGGAGAGAATACTAAGAAAAAATAGTCAGAGATGTAGGAAGAGACCTGAGAGAGGAGTGTCATGGAAACCTGGGAAAGAGAGTATCTAGGAAGGGAGAGGTGGTCGACAGTGTCCATTTTGCCTCAGGGATCTTGTTGAATGAGGAGGGAGAAAAAGTCAATGGATTTAATATTTAAGAAGCCTTTGCTATCCTTGGATCAAACAAATTCAGTTGAGATGTAACATAAGATTCTGCATGGCAAGAGATAGAGAAGTGAATAGGAAGTGAAAATGGAGCGCTGAGTGTACAGACACTTTTTCAAGGAGTTTGGCTGTTCCAGAGAGAAGAGATGGAGGATCATAGATTGAGAGGGATAAAAGGTCATGGGAAATGGCTATTTTTCTATTTGTTTTAGAGTGGAAGATATCTGGGAATATTTGGGGGAAATGGAAAGGAAGTCAGTGATCAAAGATAAGAGAAAGAGAGGAAGAGATACTCAGATTGAGGTGCTGGATGGTTGTCTTTTCTGATATAATACAAGATTCTTAATGGGAGGGATCCAGGGTATGCTGGAATCTGCTTGTAAGATTCAACTGTTAAATTTTCTGTGTGAGCACTTACATGTTATAAGTCAGCAAACTTTATAAATCAGGACTTGATTTATTGTTTTGTTGAATTATGGACAAGAGAGAAGTGAAGAAAATATTAATAATACAGATAAGTCTAAAACTGTGCAGGGTGTAAATTTTCAGAAAGCCAGTTGTTAAAACATTAACCAGCACACTGGTAGAGTCTATCTTCTCCTTCTCCTTCTTCTTTTTCTCCTTCTCCTTCTTCTCCTCCATCTTTTTCTCTTTCTCCTCCATCTTCTCTTTCTCCTTCTCCTTCTTCTTCTCCTTCTTCTAATCCTTTTTCTTCTCTTTCTTCTTCTTCTCTTTCTCCTTCTCCTTTTCCTTCTTTTTCTCCTTCTACTTCTCCTCTTCTTCTTCTCCTCCTCCTCCGTCTTCTTCATTTGCCTCTCCAGAGTTCAGCACTATGCTTGGTTCATAACACTTCTCCCTCTCTCCCCATTTAACCAAATAATACTGACTCTCAAATTTATATGTGAATTTTTTGGTATTAAAATAGCACTTTTGGTTTTTTTTAAGTGTAATTCAGGGCTGCATTTTGTCAAAAGAGAGTGGATTGACTGCAAAATTGTCTCTTCAAAAACAGAGCACATTTGAGGTTATCCAACGTGGCATCATGAACAGAGAACTGACCTCAGAATGACTAAGACCTGGATTAAAATCCTGCCTCTGATCACATGCAGATTGTGTGGTCCTGCATACTTTACTTAACCTCTCTGGGCTCTAGGCAGCCCTTCAAAATGACGAATTGCAGGAGTGTTGTCTTACGTGTACAGAAGCAGGTTTCTCACTAAGGAGTTCCTTATAATAGTGAGGTCACTGGTCCACCCTTCTCTCATTCATATTTGTAGGAAGGTCATGACAAAAATAAGACATCTCTTTTCTTAAGAGATTTATAATCTACTGAGGGAAATCACATGCATGCAGACAATTAGCTATATAACGCTTTGCAAAGTGAATAAAAAGTGAGTGTGCAGACAAGAGGACAGAATTAAATGCAACGATTCAGGACAAATCTTATATGGGAGGCAGCATCGAAAATGAACCTTGCAGTATATAGTAGGAATCTAAGAGGTATCAATGAGAAGGGAGGACATTCTAGGCATTGGGATCAGAACAACTCACTTCTCCTCCTGAAGACTGATTTTTGGTAAGACTGCCAATCATTTGGGGCTTTCTTAGAAAAATTGGGAAATTATGGAGCTCTTGCGAGCTCTGCATCTACTTCCTACCTCACCCCCCAAAACTGGCTATCCCATTATCACTGGGAATCTCATAGGATTGACTTAAATTCACTGGCTATATCCTATGCTCTGTTTACTTTTCAGAGAAAATAAATTAGCAAGTTGTCATCCTAGTCTATAACAGATAGTTAAAATTTAAATCATGCTTTAAGGTTTAGCCCAATTTACTAAGATCATCTCATTTTGTCTTTATAACAGCTCTGAGAAGCAGGTATTATTATTTTTCCCATTTTATAAATAAGCGAACTGAGGCAGACAGAGAATAAGTGACTTACCCCGGTAACGTAGCTAGTAAGTATCTGAGACTAAATTTGAACTCAGGTTATTTGGAGTCCAGGCCCAGTACTCTATCCAGCTTCTAGCCATTTCAAAGAGCAAAATGGGAAAGTATTTATATCTTTAATATGATAAGTACTGGGAATAAAATTACAGAAATGAGACAGCTTTTGCCTTCAAGAAGCTTACATTCTAAAGTGATGGAAAACCACCTAAGAGGGTTTGGTCAGAGAAATCACCAGGATGGGTAAAGGAATGCTAAGGAAGCTGAGTTAGCCTTTTCAGAGGCATTGGTAATAAAGATTTATCACAGTGCTCAGAAAAAGAGGCAATATTGTGGTATGGTAGGTAACACATGATATAAACTCCATGTGGTAGAACTGACTGGATGGTGGTTATATGTGTGGGCCAGATGAGAGCCAATCCTAAAGACACCAAAAATGGAGTTTAGGTGAGTGGGTCCTGCTAGTTCAAAACATGCTGTGGGTTAGAAATGAGTAACATCAGCCTTAGAAAGGTCCTACTTATTTCAAATGAGTGAAAACATTGCTGAAAAGGTACTTTGGAGCTGTCGGCATTATCACTCCTGCTGAGACGACAAAGATGAATCTGATTTAAGCCAAAACTCCAGGGAAAATGATAGTATAGGTTTCATGACTAACATTAAATCAGAGTAAAAATTATTCTTTACATGGCAACTTCTGTCATGGTGATTAAAGAGTTCACCTACCACAGGTCATACTGTGTGAATTAACACAAATATGCAAGCATTAAATTACTTCAGCTGCAAGGCAAAAACTAATAATAAATAAAAGAATAAGAGAATTAGTCTCGAAATGGGGCCTCTGATGGTGTATCTACCCAGCCAACCTAACTCTGTGATAAAGTGGTTTAGAGTCTAAAGGAATTATTGTCCCACAGAAAATAAGCTTATGAAGTAGGAATTTGAAATTCAGGTCTACAATTAACTTGCTCCAAGATGATTTTATAGGATTTATGTCAACAGGGGTTTCGAAAAGGGGCTGGGTCCAGCATTCATACCTTTACTATCTTGATATATAGTTCCAGTTAACCTAAGTATTCATTCTTCTTCAATCTGTAATCAAAAGTAGAATCTAGTAGTTCAGATGAATTTAAAAGGGCAATTACATATCATCTCATAAATCCGTAATTTCCTTTCACAAAACCAAAATGCCTTTTTCCTATGTAGTTTCCCCCTCTGGGCTCACTCCTTCAATTCTCACTTAAGCTGGAACTCCAGAGAGTGACCAGCTACTATTTTTCTCAGAGCCCAGGGTGTAACCCTTAGGGGTTAGGTTTTTAGAACTGTCTCTCATGAGCCATCCATTGACATGCTTCCAATTTCAATCAGCCAGTAGACATCAATTAACTTCATCCCTACCCATCAAATCTGGGGGAATATTCTTCCACAAATACACAGAGGTTAAAAGAGGAGGGTAAGTACTCAGTTAAAATATAATTATAGTGAGGCACATACATATGATACACCTGTGGTAAAGGGATACCTCACAACTCTAGACATTTTATGACCTCATATCCTTTCTTGAGTTCATAGACAGCATTCTTTTCTGGTGCAAAAGGTCATATTGTGTGAATCTCCTTCCTTTCTTAGGCAGCATCTATCTATATTTGTCCACATTTGTCCTATGTAAGTCTTTGGTGAATGTTTCTTTTTCCAGCTGGATGAATTGTCCCCTGCTGGTTCAGTTACTCCAATTACGTGGTCATTGTAGCAGTGGCCATAGTGGAAGTGAGAGATACTCTTTTCCTGTTCCCCAGCCCCTAAGATGATTTCCTCTGAGAACCTGGACTCCATTGCTCTGGTTCACCATTTGACTGGCCCACTGTTGAACTGAGTCAATTTCTAAAATATCTCTTTATTTTAAACCTCCAGGGAGATATTTAGCTTGCTTGGTCAGCCAATCAGCCTTTCACTTCTTATCACATTCAAAGTTGTTCATATCACATAAAGGAATATAGAATATAAACTATCTGGTTTATATACCCCAACATGATGACTTACCACATTTTATAATAATGTTGATAGACAGAAGGATCAAATCTCACTATTACACCTAAATATATGTATGTAAAAATATGTAGAGAGGCAACATGTCATAGGTCAGGAAGATCTGGGTTCAAATTCTTTCTCTTGCACTTACTAGCTATGTGACCCTAGGCAAGTCACTTAACTCTAAGTGCCTCCAGGCAATTCTCCATGGTAGAAAAGTTGCCAAACTACATTGGTAGATGGGCTTTCTTTACTGGGATCTCCCCATACCAGTGAAGTCACAGGTCCAGATTTAAAAACAACCATAAAAATAGATTGTGTGTGTGTATGTATATATATATATATATATATATAGATAGATAGATAGATAGATAGATAGATAGATAGATAGATAGATAGATAGATAGATATTTACATCTCTCTCTCTCTCTCTCTCTCTCTCTCTCTCTCTCTATATATATATATATATATATACATGTACCATTGAGGAGTAAATGGGAAAAAAACCTTCTAAATTGATGAAATTTTGAGTTATATTCTTTATATGACATGCTATTAATTCTATTTATCTCTTCTAATTTTCTCTTTCCCCTCTTTTAATGCAGGTATGCAGGGGTATTTCTTTCTAATAAAGAAATGTACTTCAGTTGTATGACGAAGAATGGTTATATAGTTTGTGCTCCCTGAAGGCACAGGCAACCCTTGGTTTCTATGCTTCAAATCTTGTGACTCTGCAAATTTATCTCTCACCTCTATAGAGCACTTTAAGGTCTAAAAAGCACTTTCTGTACAATAGCCATAAAAGGCAGGTAGTGAAACTATTGTTAACCACATATTTACAGATGAGGAAACAGAGAGATTAAATAACATGTGTGGGGTCTCAAAGATAATATGCATTCAAGCCATGTCTCTTAGGTTTTCTGACTCCAGGGGAATACACTTTCCACTATTTCATTCCCCTCATTAATATCTGTAGTTTCATTTTGAGTGCCTTTTCCCCAGGATTCCTCCCATCAAATGCCTGGAATGCTCTTCCTATTCATTACCACCTCTTGGAAACTCTAGCTCCCACATATAAATAGAATCTCCTGTTCCACCAACTTCACTTGTTCAATCTTTTTCTTCCTTAAGAATCCAGCTCCTATGCAGCCTTCTGTATAAAGCCTTTCCTGGTTTGTCAAAATTGAATTGGATTCTCCTTCCTCCAATTTCTGATTGTTCTGATTTCAACCTCCTAAAAATTCAATCTTCCATTAAAGTCCTACTCATGCTTTATTGTAGGATGGGGGTGATTGTAGTTTTAAAGGCTGTATCAAGTGCACATAAGTTTGGGCCATTTCTAATTCAATAGAAATGCTTTGGATATGGAACAAGAAGTTCTGCTGGTTGAGAACAAGTCCAAATTCAGACAAGTTCATCTCTAGAAGTTTGGTCTCTAGGTGACGCCTTTTTTTCTATCAATAACAGCAACTAGGAGCTAGACTGAGTGAGTAGATATAGACTTTGGTTGTGATCAGTCTGTTTGACCTTCACAGATCACAGTCTTCTAATAGAAGGAGATCACAAAGTCCTGGTAGTAACTGAACAGGAGTTCTTTGTATATTACCACCGACATTAAATCCTCTCTTGATGACTTCAAGTGATAGAGGACTCACCATCTCGAGCTAGTCAGTCCAGCTCTAATTATTAGAAAATTAATCCTTAATCTGAGCCTAGATCTTTCTCTCAACAAATTTGACCCATTGATTCTATTTCTGACCTTTGGATCCAAACATACCCAGTTTAATTCTTCATAACTTTTCCAATTCATGTTGGAATTCACTTGTTCCCCCCACCCCCATCAAAATATTTTCTCTTGCACAGTCTAAAAATTTCCATTTGATTAGTTAAATTCGCAAACCTTCTCACCATTCTGATCATTCTCATCTAGATGGTTTCCCTATTTGTCTATGTCCTTCCTGTAAAGTGGCCCCCAGGAGTGAACACAGTATTCCAGAAATGGTTAGAGCAGGGCAGAAAATATTTGACTTGTTTTAGACAAAAGGTATACCTTAATTTATTCTAGGATAGGGTTAGATTTTTTAGCTATCATGTCACCACGTTTAGTCATATGAAAGATACAGATCTCAAAAAGCTCCCTAATTTTTTTTAAACCAAATATTATCTGATTGTATTTCCTTCATCCCGTACTTATAAGGTTGATTTTTGAAGTGAAGCAAAGTACTTTACATTTGTACCTAATAAATTCCATCTTACTATATTCATCCTGAGCTCTTGAGAGACTCATTCACGATTATCCAATTTTGTACCTATTCTGCCCCAATGAGTCATTCACAAATCTGACAAAAGTTCTTTATATGGCTTCATTTGAATAACTCTTTTCCCCAACGGTGCTACTCAGAAACCTGTTCACACTGGTTCCAACTGGATGTCTTTTTTCCCAACTACAGCATCTTATAAAAACTCTGAACCTCAAGGACCACTGGGCCTTTCCTTTTACTCTGTAGTTGAACTCTTCCTCTGCCTGTATTATTTCCTCCTAATTAGAGCAGCTAGGTGGTGCAGTGGATACAGCACTGGTGCAGGAGTCAGGAGGACCTGAGTTTAAATCTCACCTCAGACGCTTGACACTCACTAGCTGTGTGACCTTAGACAAGTCACTTAACCCCAATTGCCTCATCTTGGGTCATCTCCAGTCATCCTGATGAATATCTGGTCACTGAATTCAGATGGCTCTGGAGGAGAAGTGAGACTGGTGACCTACATAACCCTCCCTCACTCAAAAACAAAGTCAATTGTAAGTCATGTCATTATTTCTCTGATGGCATGGTCTTCTTTGGCAACAAAGGATGAGCACACATTTCCCCCTAATTAGAATGTGAGTTTTATGAGAAAAGAAATTGCCTCATTTTCCTTTTTCTATTCATACCACTCAGTCTAGTGCTAGGAATTATAATGCTAAGTGTATAGTATGTGCTTAATAATAACTAAAAAATAGCTTACATTTATAAAATACTTATTATATGCCAGACACTGTACTAAGCACTTTGCAAATATCTCATCTGATCCTCACAACAACCTTGGGAGGTAAGTGCTGTTTTACAAAAGAGGAAATTGGAGCAGGAAGAAGTTAAGAAACTACACTAGGGTCACACAGCTAGTAAGTGTCAACTGCAGGATTTGAATTCAAGATTTCCTGACTCTAAGCCATGGACTCTATCAATGGTACCATATACCTGCCTTCCCTTGGGTTCTTTTGATAATTATTGGGGTCAGGAGAAGAAAGTGAGGTTGGTGACCTTGCACAGCCCTCCCTCACTCAAATCAAAGTCAACTGCAAGTCATGTCATCATCTTGATATCATGGTCCTCTTGAGAACGAAGGACAAACACACTTGACAAGTATTAAATAGCTCAAGGTTTCTTGTTGAAAGAAATCTATTCATATCTCTTCAGTTGGGTTTCCTATAGGAAGAAGAGGTCTAGCCTGGTCTCCCCAGTTTCTAGGGCCATCACCCCCTAAAATAACATTGTATTTATTTAGTATGAATTTTACATTTTCTTATCTGTGTACGTGCTGTTTTTTTTCTAGAAAAAATAAACTTCTTAGAGATGGATTTGTATTATTTGCATTGTTTTCTACTTTGTACCCCCAATATCTATCACAGGGGCTGACATCCAGTAGACATTTAAAAAATACTTGTTGAATTGAGTTGAATGATGTGGCAGACACTTTTTCTTGCAGAGTGTGAAGTTACATGACTATGATAATTCTCTCAAGCAAGGAGAGCTGTTTCATTGTAAATTACCTGAAACTTTTAAGTAATCTTCAAAGTTAAAACTAGGTAGAGTTTATTACAATTTTCTAATCTAGTTGTGTCAGGAATAACTCTCGATAATAGATCCTTGTATTTGTTAAAATTGCCTTAACATTTTCAAATAACTTTCACATCTATTCACATTATAAATACTTTTTTAAAAAATGAGTCAAATATTATATGACAGGAAACAGCTTCGTTATTTTCAACACTTATAGAGTTATAGTTCTTGTACCTTTGTTTATGACATGGTGATTATAGAATATGGGAACAATCTATAATTTGATCAACATAGGAAACTCCCTTTGTCAGGTCAGAATTACAACCCATCTTTGATGTTCCTGGATTGGATTGGAACCACCTGAACCTTTCAAAGCACACAACTTTAGATCTAGGAGGAATCTCAGACATCTTCTTTATGATCTTTGCCATTTTACAGATTAAGAATCTGAAAACCAGAGAGTAGAAGTAATTTACGCAATGTAATACTGGTACTAAGCATTAACGATACCATATAAATCTGGTTCTCTAGTAGGAGGCAATTGCTGAGGTACATAAAGGTTAAGTGACTTGTCTGAAGGCTTAGAAATTGTCAGAGGAGGAATTTGCACCTGTGCCTCCCTGACTTGAAGCCAAGGACTTTGTCCATCATGCTGTTTCCATGTTGTTGGTTATAGCTCTGTTTTGTTAAAAGTCAAAGTTCTGGTCATCAATTATAATGTAGCATGTATAGGGAAAGACCATTTGTGTCACCATGTGCTTCAGTTTCTGCGTTCTTTGATTAAAAAGTCAGGACTGTAAATATATAAAAAATATGAATAATAGGAGCTAATCTGGAAGACATTTTCACTGAAATACACTTTCTCTAGTGTTGGTAGAACTTGTGCATGGTTGCTACAGGTGATATTGGCAATTAGGGAAGATATTCCATCCTTGATTGACTGGACTGGGATATCTCCTATGGTCTTACAGTCATTGCCTCCCCCGCCTCGTTGCCATTGGAGGGAAATTTCCTCATTTCATCTCATTGAAAGTTCAAGGGAGAGCTAGCAGAGTCCAAAATAACACCCTCAAAGGAGTGAGGTGGAACCTGGCTTAACTGCTTGTCATCTTTTTTTATGTAATCCCAATCGTTGATACCAAGAGACCAATATGGAGCTGCTGGATCACTCTGCCTTTTAGCAAGATGGCAGAGGACATATGCTACAGAAAATGTCCCAGAGCACATGCCCAATTCCTCAGGGGACAGAATAGTCCGGTAGAATGGAAGATGAGGAAGGAAGTCGCAAAATCTTACAAGATCTTGGAGAGGGGTTGCTCTGAGAAGGAGGGAAAGAAAGAGCACTGTGTCACAAAGGGTGAAGAAAAGGGCTACAGAAAAAGGCCACCTGATCAGAGATCATCATTGAAGTAGAAGTTTTTAGGGGTCAGATATGAAAATACCTTCCTTCAGTCAGAGGTCTTGCCAGGGAGACAAGACTTGGAAGGAGATCTAAAACAGTAGAGAACCTTCCTAGTCTTGCCAATGTTATCTTTCCTTTAAGTACTGAACTTTGATCCTGTCTAGGTTAGATGTTTGTTCAAACTCGCAGATCCCCAGGATGCTCTCTAAAGCATTTGACAGGGATGAATGACCAGAGGCCCGGAAACTTGTACTAATAGCCAATCCAGAGAGGATTGGGACTCACTGACACCTGCAAGAGCTAAAAAGAGAGTCAGTCACTGAAGCAAAGGAGGAAAGAGAGACCAAAACCTTTGAATTAACTCTGCATTCCAGACCAGGACAACTCATTTCTGTAATTTCCTAAGACAGTTTTTAACTTTGATTTGTTATTTCAAACCTCTGCATGTTTCCCTGTAATTGTTAATAGTAAAACTTTTAGGAACTCCAAGTGGCGTCTGTAAGCTTAAAGATCATAAGACAAGCAAGATGTGAAAAAGCGCTTTCATGGGAAGATGTGTGAAAGGGGTAAGAGAGGGTAATAAAAGAGATTTGGGAAGAAAAGGCTGCAAACAGACTCAGTTTTCAAAGGTAGAAAGAAAGGTGTTCATAGGGAGATAGCTGGAATTGCAACGTCTCCAGGGATTTACCAACTGGCAGGAAATCCTCTGTGATTGATTTCACACAGGCAGTGTTGTATAATGCAGACAGAATTGGGCTTATATATGTCATAGGGTACTACAATCAGAGCTCAAAGGGACCTTAAAGGCCATGGATGGCAAACTTCTCATTTTACAGATGAGGAAAGTGAGGCACAGGCAAGAAGTCACAGAGATCTTGTTCTGGGTCACCTTGGTGGTAAATTTTTAAGGTGGGGTTTGAGCATTGGTCTTCCTAGCTTAAATACTAACATGTTAGTAATCATGCTATTCTGTTTCTCTTGGAGTCAAAAGATCTGGGATTGAAAGGACATATAAACCTTGCATTTTGAAGTCTCAGTTTCTTTAGCTATAAAATGAGGATAATAATTCATGTCCTTTCTCCCTCATGGGGTTATTGTAGCAAAGACACTTGTAAACCTCAAAGTATTATTTAAACGTGTGGTTAAAACAGAGTCTGCTAAGTTCTGTTATTTCAAGAACAATTAGCATTTAGAAAGAAATTTCATTTACTATCAAATGTACTAGTTACTATATAGAATATGATAAAAGTTTTAATTCTATGGAAAACACATAGATGATCCTTTCAATATTTTTCTGATTTATTTGGTGTGTCTTTGTCAAGTTATTATACTAGAGAGCAATGAAACACTAGCCCTGTGAGATAAGAAGTGAGAACTCTAGGCGACTTGAACAGAGTTTGTATATTACTGTGGCGATGGCGTCATCATCAAGAAATTTTGTAAAATAAAAATGGAATGAGCTCAGAAGACAACGTCTGGCCTTGACTTTTCAACTAACTTACTGTGTGAACTTGGATAAGTCACTTTTCTGAACCTCAGCTTCCTCATTTGTGAAATGAAGAGATTGGATTAGACATCTCTACATCCCCTTACTTATCTGTTGCCAATAAAGGGGAGTCATGGTGCCGTGGGAAGAACATGGGATTTGGAGTCAGAGAATCAAATATGACATTGGTACTGGCTTACTCCCCGTGTCACCCAGAAAATCACTGTATGTTCTTGGGCACCAAGTGCTCATCTGTAAAGTGAGGTTGTTGTTTGTTGTTAGAGTCATACCTGACTCTTTGTGACCCTATTTGGAGTTTTCTTGGCAAAGATACAGGACAGTCTATGAGAGCCATGCCAGGGAACTGAATCACTTCCATTTGAATATTCTTAGAAAGATTCTGGAGATCACCTGGCAGGATAAGGTACCAGACACTGAGATCCTTTCTTGAACTTAACTATCAAGTATTCAAACTCTACAGCAGAGCGCATGACTTTGATCAGCTGTCCATGGTATTTGAGTGCCAAATATGCTAAAGACTCATTCACAGAGAAGTCACACAAGACAAGCACTTCCCTGGAGGTCAGAAGAAGTGATACAAGGACACTCAAGGTCTCTCTGAAGAATTCTGGAATCAGTTGTGAGACATGGAGACACTGGCACAGGACTGCCCAGCATGGCATGCCCAAATCAAAGAAGACTCTATGCTCTATGAGCAAAGCAGAATTGCAGCATCTTGAAGGACATGTCAGGTGTGCAAATTTAGAGATGTCTCCACTCTAAATGTTCCTTTGAACTATTTGTGCCTGACCTGTGGTAGCAGCTTCCAAACTTGTATCTGTCTCATCATCCATACTCAGGCACAACCTTGAATCCAACATGGTGATGTCATTGTGGTCCTCTTTGAGAATGAAGGATGGGAACAAACCAACTGGGGTGGTTTGGCATTTCCTTCTCCAGTTCATTTTACAGAGCAGCAACTGAGGTAAACAGGGTTAAGTGACTTACCCAGTGTCACCCAGTTGGTAAGTGTCTGAGGCCAGACTTGAACTCAGATCTTCCTGAGTCCAGGCTCTCTATATCCACTGTGCCACCCACTGCCCCATCCAATGAGAGGGCTGGACTAAATGACTGATAGCATCTCTTCTATCTCCAAGTATACTGTCCTTTGACCCTATGAACTTTAACACTGTGAGGCAATTTTAGCTTACCAAACATGAATGTAATATAGTTCAGGTAAACCTTTCAAAGCAGGTGAGATACTTCACTGTAAATTAGCTGAAATTTCTAAGTGCTCTTCAAAGTTAAAAGTGAGTAGAGTTTATTAGACTATTGTAAGTTGGTGGTGGCAGTAATGACTCTCAATAAGTAATAGTACCTGACCTTTGTAAAAGCATCCTATCATTAGCTAAGTGCTGTTACGTAGACCCATTCATTCCACCTATACTCATTAAGAGTTTATGCTTGATACTGGAAGGATAAAACACAGAGACAATTCAGATGTACTTGCTGCCCTCCAGAAGCTTTAAATGTGGATTCAGACTGATTTTCTAAGAGGGTCCTCCCAATAGCTCAAGGAGAAAATCAGGGCAGCTATTCCCATTTGACAGATGAAAAAAACTGAGGCTCAGAAAAAATTAAATGAATTCCCTGTGGTCACAGAATAGTAGGTAGCAGGGGTGGGATAGAGATAGGGTCAATTAAATTTTCAGTGTGGCATTTACATCTAGGAGACTGGTAAGCAATGCAAATTAGGTCTTGATTAATTATTATATTGCTTATTGATCATAATGCATAAAAGTTCATAACACGGATTAAACTTAAAAGTTTGTCATGAATACTTTTTTTTTGAGAGCCAGTTGTTAAACATTTACCAGCACACCCTTGGATAGTACCCATGTTTTTGAGCTTCTAATTGAATCTCCCTTTTGTACAATGGAAAGAATACTGGATTGAGAGTCAAAAGACCTAAGTTCAAGTCTTGTTTCTGTCATTTTGAAGGGCAGTGTAGTTCAATAGGAAGATCATGGAATTTGGGGTACAGAACTTGGAGTCACAAAATCTTCATTTGAATTCTGATTCTGACACTTTCTAGTTGTATGATTTTGGACAATTGATTTATCTTCTCTGAGCCTCTGTTTCCAACCTTGTAAAATGAGGTAATTGAACTAAAGAAGTCCTAAGATCTCCTCTAGCTCTTATCCATGGCTGTAGGATTCTGCTTACTACCTGGGAGACTGAAGAGAACAACTGTGGGCCTCAGTTTTCTCATCTGTACATTAAGTGATTTAGACAAGATGACACAAGGGTTCTCTTCCTGACCTAAATCTTTTACCATAGGACCTTCCTGGTAATTCCTTAGTGTAGAAAAATGTCTTAATCACTTCTGGGGGATTCATGAGTAGTCAAGTTTGGATATCTATAAGTTAATAAGTCCCTGGAGAATCTCCACCCCTCCTATGAAGGGAAAAAATAGTGAAAAGATATCTCTTTAAAGGGATATTCTCTCATACATTTATTATTTAACTCAGATACCATCTGACCCAGCCAAGTGCTCTGTAGAACCAAAAGGAGTTGATTAAAATTTACAAAAGTAGAATCATAGCCTCTCTAAGCTTTAATAGCTTTCATGACGAATGAGAACTGCTCAGAAATCCAACATCAATCTCCTCTTGGAGGGAAAGACTTGAAATCAGCTGTATTTCAGTGTCAGCACCTCCGGGAAACAATGATACTGTTTGGTATTTTCATACCGTGTCATTCAGGAGCCTGTGAATGGTCTGTACAGTCAGCACATATATGGTTATCACAACTACCAGATGCTTTCATATAGATGAGAGTTCAATATGTGTGAAGCATTATTTTGCTGAATTAGGCTTTCATACTGCAACCTCTTGAGTTTTCAAGAATATAGAATTTAGGTTCAGAAAAAAAAATACACCTCATCATCCCTCATCATTCTGCTGTCTTAAATTTAATCAGAGATTAGGAAAAGCTTTCTGAAAGTAGAAACCTTCCATGAAGTCCTGAAACCTACTGATGTCTCTTATGAAGATGCCTGCACAGCTTAAGTATGTTGGCTAACAAAGAAACTCTTTCCCATGTTCTCAGCCAGGGGAGTTTATTATCATTTTCCTCTTGATGATGGACCAGGGGTGTGGGAATAGGAACAGATGCTAATCCAGAGGAAAGAACCGATGGGATGTGGATTACAGGGTTACAAGGTTTGTGTAGAATCTCATTTGTTTAACCATCTAAATGGTCTCCTCGAGGTATTAAATGAGCTAGACGCTACTGCACACAATTTTCTCAATAGCGCAGGCAGCATAATGAACTATGCCCAATGAAATGTCCTCACATCATTTTGCTTCTTCAGCCAGGCATAACTCACTTAGCTCTGTTCCCGGTCCTTTAAAGATAATGCCTGGGATGATCATGACCTTGTCATTCTATTTTCCACATAATGTAACTAGGAAGATTATCATTGGTTTCATAATTTAATTAGCCAGTGATTTCACCCAAATAGTGGACTTCCCCTTAAGCCTCTGCATTTTTTTGAGCTGGCTATTAAAGGTGGGCAAATTTGTCCTTTTTCATTTGAATGTTTCTCCCCACGCTCTCTGCTTGTTAAAAACTTGGCAACCCCTAACCTAAAGTATTTTCAATCTGAACGTAAAACTGTTTTTCAAACTGCTTTTTCTGGCTTGATGATTGGATCATATTATTGAAGCAGGGTTATGAGCTCAGGCTATTTTCTCTTTTCTTTCTTTCCCATCAATCCTCCTGATCACTTTTGAATCCAGGTGGGGCAATTATTGTTAAGCAGAGGTAAGAGCCTTTAATTTGGTTTGTCAAGACTGATGGTTCAACTCTGCTGTGTATTTCTAAGTTGCTACAAACCTCCCTCCTCTCCCCCCCCGCCTCACATGGATGAGACTGTGAGTGTTGAGATAGGACATTTTGGCTTTTCACACTTATTTGCAGACAAAGAGCTACTATATTTCTATTTACCTCTGAAAAATAATTGGACAGAAAGTCAACTTTGAAAAATGTGGTATTTCATGGCTATGGATTACACAGCTCAACTGTACTTATAGTGTCCATATTTGTGTGTCTTACAAAATCGCAGATATTCAAATCTCTTTTTTGATATTAACTAAAAGCTATATCTATTAATAAATCTATTAGTTTAACAGAAACAGACAGTTTAGGTACTAAAGAATATAAACTCATGATTACGTTCTAAGATTAACCATGCAAGGAATACATTGTCTCATATGCTGCACGTTAAATTTCAAGACTGAAAGTAAGTAGCTTCTTTATATACATATCTATTGATCTATCAGTCTCCATCCATATAGAGAGTTCTCTGTTACCAAACATTTATTAAATGCTTTCTATATAGTAAACATTATGCTAGATTTTAGGGATACAATGATATCTCTCGCTCTCTCTCTCACACTACCTACTTGCTTCCGTCACTATATCTAGCTACCTGTAATCTATTATCTCTATCTCTGTGTGTCTCTCTGTCTCTCTCTACATATATGTATGTACATATATATTCATATATGGATATAGATCTATGTCTATAGATCTTTCAAAGCATCCTCCCTAAAATTCTCCAATCCTCCTCTGATCCTCTATTGCAGTCTGGAAGTGGTGCTTATTTCCCTAATGCTATGCCATCATAGTGCAATGTCTGAGAGGTTCAACCAGGCTGTAAGGGTTTCTTGTTTATCCTTTGTTTTCCAAGAGGATCAATGATACCACAGGACGATGTCCTGATTTGTACGTGAATTGGATTTGAGTCAGAGTTGGACAAAGTGGCCTTACTCTCTCCTCTAGAGTCATAGAAGTTCAGCAGCAAGACGAGTCAAAATGACTGCATGTGGCTCAGAATGCAGTAGATGACCTTGGTGTTTTTGACAGTTGACCAAGCTCTAAGCTCTCCACAATTCCTACTTCACCTGCCTTCATGATTATTGGAACAAAATGTTCTCATCTACCCCTTGTATCAGGGAAAGTCTTCATATGCTTGGGTTAGTCATTCCCCCTAACTCACTGAGGTGTTTGAGGCTAACCTCAACATGGTTTCACCCATCTGCCAAAATGGTTTTACCAGTGTGGTTTCTGGGCATATTATGACTTCTTGGAGTCACGGGTGAGAGTTGAGTGAAAGGGAGATACAAAAAGTGAATGAGTAACCCTGAAAAAATGCTCAGCAAGCCAGAGGTCCTAGTCCTCTCTGAACACCCCATACACCAGTACATATATGGTTATGACTGCATGTACATTATCAAAGGACTAGCCTAGCTAAGTTCATAGAGGCTCATTAATGGATTGGCTTCAGGGTAATATTTTTTTTTCCTCTAGCCCTCTTGAAAATCATCTTCTCAGTTACTGAGGGTCTATGTTTTGCAATAGAGGATGAAGCCTCTGTACTCTCAGAAATCCCATTCCTTAAAGTACTCATGTGGATCTGTGAGTTTAATAATATGGGTGGCATTCCCTCCTAAGACCTAAAAAAGGGACCAGAAGATAATAAGTGAGAGACAGTGGTGAAATTTGTATCCAGTCAACTGGTTTTTTGATCCCTCATTAAAATGTGTACATGATCATGGTGTTTTAAAATGAAAGACTAGGTTCTGCTGTCTTGAACTTTCTTCTTCTTCTTTTCAACATGAAACTGCCAGTCCAGTGAGATGGGTCTCATTATTTTCAATTAACCATTGTATTCATTTCCATATTTTTGTTCATAAGACCCCCTTCTCCACCTAAAATGAATAAAAGTTTTGGGATATAAGTTCATAATCAGCAAATTCTCAGAAGAGTTCCAGTAGTATAAAATCTGATAGGAATGATAAGTAAGGGTCCAGTCCCAGCAAGATACAGAAGGAATGCCTACCATACCATCAACAAATTGTCATCCAGCCTCTGCTTAAAGATTTCCAAAGAGGGCAAACATACCAGGTCTCAACAAAGATGTTTCCAACTTTGAACACCTTGAACTTTTAGGAAGTTTTTCCTGTCATCAAGATTAAAGTTGCCTTTTGTATCAATAAGCACCCCAACATATACAGGGGGGCCTGCAACCACAAGTTCTATGATCTACTTCTCTAAAAAGAAAAGACAACTTTTGAAGGGTTAATAATCACTTTAATCAAGGACATGTATCATTCAGTTAGTTCGGGGGAAAAGTCAGCACCTTGAACTTCAGAAAAAATAAAGAGAAATCAAAGATGAAGTGACATGGCTCCCTCTGTCTGACCATAATCAATACATACATCACAATTCAGCAGATAAGTCCAAGTGTCTGACTATAGTTACCAGAGAGGGAAGCACCAACGTCTGGGTTTTCAAAACCAGGGGACTGCTTAGAGGCTTCCCAGACTCTCATCTGGCACACAAACCTTCTTCCAAAAACTAAGCCCCCAAATAAAACCATACCTCAGAGTCTTTATACACATTTTAGAGCCAGAGGTCATCACATCCCCAGTGCCTCATTAACAAAAGGTGTGGACCTTCCCATGAATCTTCCCAGGCCCAACAATAGGTGAGAAAGATCCTCCTTAATCACATTATTCAGAGGCATTATACTTCTTGGTTATACTAAAACAAAAACAGCAGAAGATCCTACTATGTTTGGCCTCACACTTTTTCTCAATGTCTACCTTTTGTTCCTGGTTTTTGCCCCATGGTCAGTTTAGTTTTTGAATTCTCAGGATATTTTGACGTTTGTATTTATAACACAGGGATGCTATCTTTTAATTTACAGAAGCTAGTGAATAATTCTGCCCACCCAATTTTGTAATTCTAGGCATTTGGCAGGTGCTAAATTTTTTGCCATCTGCAGTGATATGTTGCATAGTTGCTGCCATTCCCTAGGAACTTCCTAAGGGCAACCTTACTGTAATTTCTCTTGGCAATGACTTGCTCTCGAATCATTATCATAAATCTTCCATTTCTGCAAGCAAGGTCATATGAATCTTCTTGGTTAACATACAGTTGGGTAGATTCATGTGGATGTTTCCCATGAGGTCAATGTTCTTGGGTCATATTAGATAAATCCAGTAGCATATATCTATTGACAGTCTATTCTTTCTCTGTGAAATTTCTGTTTCAAAAGAATTTCTGCAAGTCTTTAACATGTTTATCATGTCTTCTGAGAATCAATTCTCAACCACCTTTTTGATGAGAAAGTATTCATCTTTCTATGGTGTCCTTGGGGACATGTACCTTATATTTCATTGACAGTATGTCAGATTTTTGGTTTGGATACTTTCTAAATTGGTTTATTATCCATTGCACTATTATAAAAGTCTATGTTGAGATGATAATGTTAAAATTGCTGATGGCTATCTCACAATTTATCACTTAATTGCTTTCTAATAATTTCTTCCTATATGTTAGTCTGTCTCCAATTAAATTGCAGGTTCTTTTTATAGCAGGGACTCATTTCTTCTTCTCTATCCCCTCTTGTGAACATGTAATTAGCGTTCACTTGGATGTGCACAAGTCTGTGAGGCTTACTCATTATTGGTAGAAAATGTCCTATTTTTTTTAAACCAGATCTGTGATTTCATTGATACACGAACCTTCTTGAGGAGAACGATGACTATAACACTGGACTCTCAGAATCAATGGCTTCATCTATAAAAAAAAAAAGATGGTAGACTCAGCATCCTCTAAGGTCCCATTAACATCGAAATCTCTATAATTCTATAAATTCCCTATGCCAATGAAATCACAGGTCCAGAACTCATTCCCCAAACAATCATTATAATGATGGTAATAATGATTGATGATGACAACATTAAAGGACAATCCCTCTACCAGTTCAGATCATCACTTTCTCTACAAATGGCAATCTTAGAGAATTGCCCAGGGCAATGAAAGTTGAAGCGACATGCCCGGGATCACACAGTCAGCAACTGTCACCCAGGACTTCTTAACTATGAGGCAGAGAGATCTCTATCCATGACATCACACTGCCTCTCATTTTTTCTTATTAAATTAAACCAATATCAACTGTGAATTTAAAAAAATAGACAGGCTATCCCAAGTCTTAGTAATATCCTATATTATGATAATCAGAGAGATGGTATCAGATCATTTCTTTTCTCTCTCCTTAACTGCAGGTATATTGAACACATCATTGTTAAACAGCTTTTTCTTAGGGGGGGATGGGTAAATTCATGAAATATGACATACTTATCACTTCATATCTCCACCTTGCTGTTCTCAGAGGATTCTACATAGTGTCAGTTGTTGCATCAATCACAATATCATATTTAATTCATGCTGATTGCTTCCTAGTTTTATGATGTTCTTTCAGTACTTTCTCATTTATACAGGAACATTTAGCTTTACTGTATCTATTGGGGTGGGGTACAGGCCACTGAACATGGAGGTGGGAATATGGAAAGGGGGAGGAAGTATCTCAACCAAGTTGTCAAACTTTAGCAAATTCTCTTTTAAGACTGAACTTATGAATCTTGTTTCACACTACATTTCCTCTGGTCTTTTACCCATCTTGGCTTTGTACTGGCATTTCTTATAGGTCGTTAAGACTATTTCAGTAGTTGTCATTGGCTTATTCAAGTGTGAATCTTACATATGGCACCTTCTTCTGCAAGAAGTAAATCCCCATAACAAGTTGAAGGTCATGTCACAATCTGTCCATTTTTAATAGTAATAAAATAATAACACTCATTAAAATGCTTTTATCCTTTTGGTAAATTAAATATTAGGATATCTATAATAATCAGATTGGACTTGTTGTACCCAAAGGGTTAATGTTAGTGATAATTAATGCTATTAGTAATGAAAATAAGATAGTTTAGAAAAAAGCTAATGATATAGTTGATCTGAAGCAATATGCTCAGATTCATTATTTGCTTTTTTCAAAATCATGTCTACCAAGACTCAACAGGTGGAATATGTCTTTTGGTGTTAGCTCCTAGTGATCACTCCTTGTCCTAAGTTACATTAGAATTATACTATTCTATATGATACAGTGTGAATTATTCTCTTTGTTGCTTAATCATGGAATTCTTTCTACGCTTTTGACCTGTTCAAATAGACCAAACTAACAATGACAAAATATGGTAAATGGACAGAAGTCAAAGATTTTCAACTTTTCTTTTGTCATGTCCTGTAAACATTTAATCAACACAAAGGAATTCAGAAATGGGGAGGCCAAAGGTATTCAGAAACTGTTTTAGCGAATAAGCACTTGGTGAAGCCAAGAAAAAGAGACATGGCAACAAGTTATGGTAGCAATCTCAATTACATTTTTAAAAACCCACATATATAGAAGGCATAATCTCATAAAACCATGGAAAGAAGTAGAGGCAAAGACAGGAAAGTTTGTCCTAAATACCAGCCAAGCAACATCATCTCATAAACATTTAAAGAATGAACTATGAAAATTTATTGTTTTGTATTGAATCCTCTGTTTTGCTGTGTAGATAGAAATGTTCTTTTCCCTCCTTTTTTAGTTTATATTTAATTTTAAAATGAATAGAAATAAAAAATAAACCAGCAAGTTGACCACACAAAGATGAAAATGGAAAAAAATAGAGACATATCAGTGTTTCTAACATATAATTTCACCATTAATAACAGTGGAAATATTTGGATTCTAATACCACAAGACCCAATTTAAAAGGTGTGGGAAACAAAGGAAAATGTTTTGTTTCCACAAGGTCAAAACTTTCAGTGGGGAAAGTTAATCTGTGACCTAGCAGATTCAGGTGAAGAAGGTCAGAAACTTGTGTGCAAATTTAAGGAGAATATGAAGTCATTATAGGGAGCCAACTAAAAAGCTGACTGCACTTGTTAATGATGCAAGATGGGCATGTCAAAAGATTGTGACCCAAAAGAGAATGGACCAATCCATCCTTTAATAGGAGGATCTGTCCTGCATGAACTTTATAAAATGTCCTCACTTCCATATCTCTCCCTTTCTCTTCCCTTTCTGAAGAATGGTGGAGTTCACCTTGGCCATGGTGTTCAATTCCTCTGAACTCTACTGTAATGAATTTCCTTGATATCTTTTGTGTGTGTCCAGTATGTGTTTAACAAAGGCAATTGAAATATCACCTAAGAATCCCCTACCCCAGTCTTCCACAGACACCTGGCTCTCAGCTAGTGACTGGAGGGAACAGACCCAAGGGAGAAGACATCAGGGATTTCCCCCTCCATAGCCTCAGTCCAACTATAGTCACTCATATATCAGTACTCTCCCAAGGTCATAGGGAAAACTTTCCCTTCCTTGTACCAGCCCCTGTGGTCCAACAGTTCTCATTTGGTGAATATCCCTTCCAGAATCAGTGCTGAACCTTGCCCTCCTAATCCTTACTCTTTTGGATTTACGCAAAGCCCTATTTCCACTCAGATTCTTAGGAGGATTTCCTTTAACACCATCTGGGTGAGTAAACAGTTACAAATTATAATCCTTGCAGTCCAATGATAGAATGATAGACCACTGGGTTTTATCATTGACCTTGCCATTACTTCCTAAGATCCAAAGAGCCTTATCATCTGTCCTATAGCTATGTCTTCTGCACCTCTGAATATAATCCTATGACTTGCTGTTTTATCAGAATTTTATCATGTACTTTTCTGCTACATTCTATGGACTACCATGCCTTTCCAGGTGTCTCTAGGCTCTCCCTTCCCGTATATCTTACCTCTTCTAATTAAAATGTGAATTTCCTCAAGAGCAGGGAATGCCCTGCTTTTGTATTTGTATTCTCAACATTTAGCCCAGTGTTTAGCAGGCAGTTCAATACGTTTTAATTCCATTCCATCATTTTGCATCCTATAGGAGCAGGGGATTTAAAATAATGTTTAAAATATTCTGAAAAGTATTCTTCCTCCAAAATGACCGAGAGTACATCAGTAACTACTGACTCATATATGTACTCTGAAACACATTTATGAGAATGATCTATACATATATTGAGGATATTCTTGATTTAAAAACAAACGAGAAATAAATGTAAAGGATTTTGTAAACAATTTTCTACAGAAATTCATATATTTACAGTCTGACAATGGACTGCAAGGTGCAGAGGAAACATAATCTTACTATGTTCAATGCTTGTTTAATCCAAAAAGAAATTCAGTAGAAGCAAGTGTAGCTTTAGTTAAGCTTTAAGTTAAGTAAACAAACATTCACTAACTTCCTACAGTGTGCTAGACACTGTGCTAAGGGCTGAAAATTCTAAAAAGAGACTCTCATTTATGCATTAGGGCCATATTCTATTTATTACTTGATAAATTTAAGCATTAAGATAATTGTTCAACGACCTTTTAATTTCCATTGAGGGACAAAACATGGAGATGGATAGTTGGCAAAGGTATTTATCACTTTAATGGAGAATATACTCAGAAGTATATTCTCCATATTGAAGAGTGATCCTCTATACATGGTCAAGTCTTCCAGTATGTTAAATGTTAATATTTTACACATATAAATGAATGAATTATATCATTCTTATTGTTTTCTAAGTGATGCTGTTCTGATTGCATTAAGACTAAGGACATTTCAAGTCCAAGATTCATAATTATTTAAAAAGAGATTAGCCTAATGATCCAAATAGAAAAAAAAGCCTAAATGGATTCTGATTTGCAATTTGGTGAAGTCCACATGTTTGTGTAATAGTAGAGGTGTCTGGAACAGAATCTATACATAGGCAACGCATCTGACCCAGAAGTAAATAAAGAGAGAAGAGATGGCTATATTACAATTGGTAAAGGATTTTCAGTGCTCCCCCTCTCCCCAGCTGCTTCTCGGTACAAAGACCCATCTTTTTTTATATAATATTTCTCTAGGTGTTGTATATTTGAAAAACTTGTAAAAACCCATCTCCAAAGAATCAAAGTTACGGCTCATCTCCTAGAGGTCAGTGGTGTAAGCCATTAGAAGTTTATGTAGATTGTAGCATTTTTTCCAGTGATGGCATGGAGTGGTAAAGGGCCATTTCATCAGAGAAATATTCAATCAGAAAAAGAGGTGAGCTGTCATGAGAAGAACAAAGGATGACATTGGAAGGCATCTGCAAGATACAAATTATCTATAATGAGAAGGACTATGTGGGCCATGTTCTACACTGAGGAAAGAAATACACTCATAAAATCTGAGATCCACTGAAGTATATTTTTCAAGCTTTTGCTTGTATAGACCATCTTCCCACCTACTGTATAAATTACTTGAGAGCAGAGAACATGTCATACTTTCCTTTCAATTAGCCATAGTACCTAATGTATTACTGAATACAAAACTATCATTATCTTTGGAATGTATGGATGAATGCATGAATTAATTAATGGAATCTTATCATTCTGTGGAACAGAACTTTTTAGAACCTAACTTATTCTTTACTGACTAAAACTCGAACTCCTTAGTCTGATATCCAAGATCCTCTACACTCTGGGATCACCCTATTTTTCCAGTCATTGATACTCTTACAGACTCCAGGTTCCAGCCAAATTGAACCCAATTCCTGCTTACCTTCTTGTCCCCATCATCTGGGAGAGGTGCTGATATAAAAAAAAACACATATTCTCTTTGCAGGAATATATTCATTTCCATTCAACAAACATGTATTATCTATTTTCACTATTTCTGACTTCTTCAAGTTATTACTAGAGAGTACAAAATGATTAGGTCTCTCATATATTTTTAAAGTGAACTTGTGAAGAAATAAGTATTATAGGAAAGAGACTATTCTAATAAGGCAGTTGAACCTAAGCATTTTGAACAGCAGAAAAGATTACTGTCATATATTTTGCTCTCCTACCTTAATGGCTACAGAAACTTAAATTCTCATAATAAAAAAATAACAACATAAGTTATAAAGGATTCACACCTTTATAGAGCTCTGAGGATGATGCTTTATTTCTAAGAGACAGAGCTTAGAGAAAGCTTAGAGAAAACAGGTTTCAAAGACTAGGATTATGGAGTAGAACTGTGAAAATCTATACCCAACTATATTATATTATTTTCTCAACAGGCAGAATTTTCTGATTTCCTTTGTGCTAAAATTACACAAAGCATTTCCCAGATCTATGGAAGAAAAGAATTTGAATGTGAATGTGGAGATTGTTGTAGATTCACTTTAGAATAGTCTATGAAGTATATGGACTAGTGCTGGTTGTTAAAAGTGGCTTCCTGGGTCCCAGCTCTGATTTTTCATAATGGCATGTTGTATAATACTTACATGCATTATTTTCTCTATGTCTTACAACAAGGCTGTGAGGTATGTTACACAAATTTGATGATCACCGTTTACAAGGAAGAAAAGTTTATAGAGGTTCAGAAGATCTGTCTTCCATTCAGTTTCATCATCTGTAAAATGAGAGTTTAACGAGATAATCTCTAAAGTTCTGATCAGCTCTAGACTTAAAAAGTCTGTCATCTTAGGTTGCTATTTGTGTACAGTCATGAAGCTAGTGAGTGACCAAGCCAAGATTCAAACCAAGATCTTCCTCATTCCATGTTTATGCAAGGAACTCCCACGCTAGGGAGTGACTGCTGATTGGGAGTTGCCTTGGTTACTCACTACATCTAGGACCAGCTCCATCCATGCTGTGCTTCACTTCTGGTCATCTTTCCAGCCTCCTGGCTGCTCCACACATGCCCCACTCTCTTTCTTCCCTTTCTTTTACAGTTATGTATCCATAATCAAATCAACTGTCATCATTCCTATCATTCTTATCCTCAACTATTGACATTTTGTTCACTATTCACCACTCCCTTTCCATGTTCTTTCACATTAGGATGTAATTTTATTGAGGACAAGTATTGTCTTTATTTCTGTATGTGTATTACAGTGCTTTCCAAAGTATCTGGCATTTGTAAAGCACTTATTAATAAATGTTTTTTCATTCATTTGTGACACTGGCAACTGTATCATACTGCCTGATATGCACGTGGAGGGGAGGGATGGTATAACAATGACATTTAAAGATGGACTTAACACTGTAATGACAAAAGGAGTAATGTATATTAGCCACTGTCATGGATTGTATGGCAGACTGGAAATGCAAGCTGAAGCCATGTGACATAGTCAAATAGGAACTTTTCTCAATAATTCTTTTCTAGTAAGGCCAAAGGTATTTGTAGAGGAGATAAACTGTTTGCTGAATTATATCTCTTGGTTTATTTAATTACTTTCACAGTAAGTAGCAGAAGTGTATTGAGAGAGAGAGACAGAAAGAGAGAGAGAGAGAAAGAGAGAGAGAGAGAGAGAGAGAGAGAGAGAGAGAGAGAGAGAGAGAGAGAGAGAGAGAGAGGTTTCAATTCATTAATTTTGTTGAGAAAGGAAACCTCACCTTTCAAAGAAAGGAAATGTAACTTATATTGGAAAAAAAATCCACGGGAATCTATGCTGCTGTCTTTACATTAATACTGCAACCCTTAGGCTATAGAAATAGTTATACTATTCATTGTATAAGAAGAAATCAAGGTAGTCCCACAGAGTGAGGAGAATGAAATTCCTGGAGTAGAAAGAAATTACATTAGAAACAACCATAGCTTTAGCGCTATACTTGAACTAAGAGGCCATCAGCCTACCTTCCTTACATTACCGATAGGGAAAAGGAAGCCTGCCAAAAATGAGTCACTTGCCCAAGATCACATAGATAGCAACAGAGCTAAGACAGAACCCAAGACCTCTACTTTAAAATCTAAACCCTCCTTATGAAAAATGGAAAGTAATATTAATCTTCATAAAATAATAACCCAATAAAACTGAGACACAGAGTGGTTAAGCGACTTGCCTAGGATTATGAGACTCATATGTTTCTTAGGTATGATTTAAACTCACATCTCTATGACTCCAAATATTGTGCACTATCCAGAGAGAGACACATATGGCAGAGTAAGAGAGAGAGAGAGAGAAAGCGAGAGAGAGAGAGAAAATTTGTGATTTCATTCAAAGAGAAGGTCTCTAGTGTAATAAACTGGAACTTGCTCTGTTGACTTCCTTCCAGAGTCTTTTTTGCCATCCAAGGACTTATTCCTGAATAAAGCCTGGAGCTAAATGTATTCTCTTATAAAGCCAAAAGATAAACTCTCCAACTCCATCTTTCATGAAGGCCAAGATCCTCAAGTAATTATTTTCTTCATCAGTGAGGAGTTTTATGCAGAAGTTCAGGCTTGAACCCCAGGGTATGTGGGCTACTTAGAGTCATTAAGGATAGGTTCTCAATAGGATCATGGGTAAGTTTTCTAGAAGTTGTTGCTAAAAACTACTGGCTATTCTACTTGTTGAGGAGAACTGGACCCCACCTCCCATCCCATCCATGCATTTAACTTGTAAAGATCAGTGAGATAATATCTGTATAATGTTTTGTACTTTTTAAAGTGGTATACAAGAGTTCCTATCCTCAAGGATCTTACGATTTTGTCCAGGGACATATAGGAGAGTGGTGGTCAGTTGGGGAAGAGAGTTTTGGTCTGAGGAGACATATGACATGCCGTTCCCAAAGAAATGACCCTACAGATTTTTTTAAATTAAAATTGTGCTGTGAGAGGCAGGGCTTTTCCTAAAAGGGATATGAAAATTAAGTGTGTTTTGCTCTGGGATCTCAAATCAGTTAGATATAGAGGACTAAGCATGTTTGTACCCAGCCTAAAGATACATGTCAAGGCAGCTAGGAGGCACAGTGCAGGGCCTGGAGCCAGGAAGACTCTTCTTTGTGAATTTAAATCTGACTTCAGACACTAGGTGGATGAACCTGGGCAAGTCACTTAAACCTTTTTTTTTTTTTTGCCTCAGTTTCTTCATCTACAAAATGAGCTGGAGAAGGAAATTAAAACCTACTCCAGGATTTCTGCCAAGAAAATCCCAGTGGGAGTCATAAAGAAACCAAGATTAAGGAATATAAACCTCCTTAAAAAGATATCCCGTAGTTGGGATTATAAATTTGAATTCCGGAGGGAGCTGTATTAACTGTGTCTGACCAGTAGGCAAAGGGCTTCCATTTGTTCTTTTGTTATATTTTGATAATGCTATGAACCTGCCATCTCATTGCCATCTCAGGATCTTCTTTCCACCAGAAGAGATCATAAAACATTCATACCTTCTCATCTCTTGTAACACTTGCTTCTGAATTTTATGAAAATTAATTCCCCATTATAGACCTCAACTCATTGGAGGCATTCTTTTGTTTCTCCTGACATTTTGAAAATTCTAGTGCAGCCTCTGAAGTGTCTGTTACCCCTTAAACTCATTGAATGAATGACTTACCTCCTTTTTCAATCAGACATGCCTATTCTAATCATTTTATATCACTTGTATTCTTGTAAACCATCAACTTTAATATGTGGCAACCTATTTTGTTGGCCTATTTTACCATATGTCTCTCTATTACCCTTTGGTTTCTCCAAAGTATGATTCTTTGGAGATATGTTTTGATCAGGAAGGAAATTTAAGCCATCCCTGTATTGTCTGAAAAAACTAAGACTCAGAAGATATGCTTTTTTTCCCCACAAGTCACAAGGCAGTTGTGTCAAAGCTTTGACTTTCATATCCTAACCATCTACCCCCAAACAACTTGTAATCTGTCTACCACCATTGCTCTGGTTTTCCTCATTTGAACTAGCACCTTCTGCTCTGACTCTCCAAAATTCGTCCTCCTCATCCCCAAACTTCATCATGGTGAAGTTAATAAATATATCTTTTGTTGAGGTTGTATGATGGGGAGGAACTTTATATGCATGTGAGTGGAACAATGTCCCTGACAAGGTACAATTTAGTTAAGGATGAAAGATGAAAAGAATAACAGTGTGGGGCAGCATGCAATTAAGTCACTGAGTGGAACTGGTTAAATTCACCAGAGAAAGAGAAGACTTTTTGCTGGTGTGGGTAGGGTAGAGTTAAGCTGAATGCTTTCTCTCTCCTTTCCCTTCTATGTGCCTCTCTATGACCATTACCGAGTAATAGAATGATTCTGATCCTTCCTACCTTTACATATAAGATGGAATGGCTTAAGAACTTTTTCATCATCTAGAAAACCAAATTTTCCTTAACCTACTTCTCTCATATTTAAAATAGAACTTCTCTCTCTCTCATAACTTTATCTGCAAAATGAAATTTCCTTTCATCCCCATCTGTAAAGTGGAATTTGCCTTTGCTCCCATCCTTGCCCTCTCTAAAATGGAAATTTCCTACCCCTCTCCACCTCCAATTTGAAATATGGAACTTTTGAGAACTCCTCCCCATCTCTGAGCAGAATTTACCACTTTATTTCTCATCTTCACAACCTCTACTCATGATTAGAACAACCTGCTTTATTCCCACTTGTTTCCCTTTCTTGTGAATTAGATAATATAGATTATTCTGATGGAATTTTCTTACTTTAAAAAACATGGAATTACAGAAACTACTAATATCTAAATGTCACCAAAAGGAGATCCCATTTGTTCTAATTTAATGAATATGCTTTTTACAACCATCAGATCTTTGCTTTCATTTGTACAGGTAGCTTTCAATGAGGGAATGCCTCAGCCAAAGCAGATCAGTGTCTGTTTAGTATCATCTTAGAGACTTGCCTGGGACAATCAGAGGTTAAGAGACTGGTCCAGGGCCACCCAACCAGGATGTGTTGGATATGGGACTTGAACTCAGGTCTTTCTGACTCTGAGTCCAACTCTCAACCCACACATACTTCCTGTTCTCAGTCATTTAGAATTAACAAATGCTAATAGTATGTTAATCCATCACTCTAAGGATTTCATGGATTGAGTGAGCTCTAGCTAAGGTGATTTAAAATGATGATTTTTCTTGAGAGGGCCATTCATTCTCTTTGATTTTCATTCACTTCCATTTCATTCACTGCAACAGAAGTACAGAATGGTCCCAAGGTCTCTCCCCCTGAGATTGAAATCCCTCCCTTTATTGTAAGTAAATTTATCTTAATTACTTCTTGCATCATTTGAATTACAAATTTGGTTTGAGGGAACATTTAACTCTGTTGGCCTACATAGCACGATTGTTCATTGTACTTCTGCTCAAGGTATTATATGATTAGTTCAATGGAGAGAGAGGCCATTGTAGTCTGGCATCAACAGAAGAATGGAGAAACAGTCTTTGACATATTATGTTGGGGGAACTTGTATAGTCTGAGAAAAGCACATGCTGAGATTGTCTCAGTGTCAACATCCCACTGGGGGCAGAGGGCCAGGTGAGATAATCATGGAAATCTTGAATTATTAGAGCTAACAGGAAATTAGTCTGCCAATGGCAAATTGCGGTCGTTTGGAGAAGTTTATTATGTGATGCTATTTAGGTAAAAAGTCACAAGTCAACAACTGCAGTCCAAAGTGATAAAAATGAGAATGTCTTAAATTAATGACTGCCTGCAAAGCCTCAAACGATGCACAGTATTAGTATCAGTTCAGAAGTAGAGTCAGAAAAGATTGTGTATATGTGTACATGATATATGTATATATGCATATATGTATAAGTGCACACATATTTGTGTTTATACATGTGTTAACATATGTGTTGTGTACATGTACATGTTTTATGTTTGTGTATGCATAAATGCACACCATATTTGATATATTTATAGACACATGACTCTGTTTTGTATATATATATGCATAGATACATTTTATATATGTATGCAAATGTACGTACATTTTTTTGTTGCTCAGTTGTTTTCAGTTATGTCCAGCTCTTCATGACCTGTGTGGGGTTTCTTGCAAAGATGCTAGGATGGTTTGCCATTTCCTTCTGCAGCTCATATTACAGATGAAGAAAGTAGGGCAAAGTGGGTTAAGTGACTTGCTTAGGGCCACGTAGCTAGTAAGTGTCTGAGACCACATTTGAACTCAGGAAGATGAGTCTTCCTGACTTCAGACCTTGCACCCTATTCACTGCACCACCTAGCTGTCCATGTACATACATGTACACAAACATGTGTAAATACATACATGCATATAACATGTGTAAGTGTATATACATTTATGTCTGTATAAATGCATACACATTCACCTATTTTACATATACTCATATCTATTAATGCAAGGATAGATACATGCATGTAAGTATGTACACAAGTATGTATGTATACAAATATGCAAGTATATATACATATTTAACACATGTATATAGACAAAATAAACACAATAATACAATAATATGTACATATACATGCATATACACACATATATGTGTGTGTGTCTATTTATGCGTACACACACACATGCACACACACAGAGGATTTGTTAACCATAATAAAAGTACTCAGAAATGAATCCCAACTGTGAAGAGATTAATTGCCAAAGGGTGTAATAAGGTAAGCCTGTTCCTATTGGCTGTTCTATTTTGTGATTTTGTATTGTATTTCTAGTCACGGATCAGCTTATATAATGTCGTCCTGTCCAGCCAGAGAAGATTTTCCCATGGCCAGGATGTTAAGGCAGAATAAATTCAGTCAACATGATGTAAGAGAAATCATGTGTCCCTTTGACTGGGTGCATAAATAAGGATGTGAGTCTTCCGAAACATAGTTCCAATCTTTTTAGCCTCATTATACGTTACTTCCTATTCTATACTCTGTTGACCAGTCAGATTTGCCTCCCAGTTGCTCCTTACACAGAACTCTTCAATCCCTATCGGTATATGTCTTTTTGTTGACCATCCCCCATGTCTGGTGTTCTCTGTAGTCATCATCATCTCACAGAATCCTTCTTTCCTTTTAAAATTCAGCTCAAACATCGCATTATCCATGAGGCCTCCTTTGATCTCTCCTGCTTACAACCTTCCCTCCTCAATAACCTTGAATTTATTTTGTATGTATTCTGAATATGCTTAATTATGTACAATTTATCTCCTCTGACAGAAAGTTTTGTCCCTGTGTAATGGGTCCACCAAACTGTTGGATCTCATACCCCTCACACTGCGTGCAAAGATTTCTCCTCCTCTGGGCTGGCTCAATCACTCCATCTGGCTTTCACAAGACCAGGTCTAGGTTCTCAAAGAAGGCCCATAAGCGCAAAGTTACAACCCACTCAGAATCTTAAGAGTTCCCTCATTTGGGAGGAATATAGTTCCCCTACTCAATATTCTCTCTCTCTCTTTCTCAGAGAAAGTAATCTTTGACTCCTTTCCTAGACTTCCATTTCACTACCTTGTCAAAAAAGGATAAAAGTAAATTGGTATTCTGCCTTTTCTTAATGAAGTCCTGCTGGCTTTTAACGATTGCCAATTTCTTTTCTTGATGTGCACAACTCATTTCTTAATAAGGTGTTTTAGAATTTTGCCAAGAATAACAGTTAAAATCATTTGTCTATAGTCTAAGTACTCTAAACTTCTTTCCCTCCTAAAATTAAAAAAAAAAATAGGACATTTGCCTTTCTCTTAAACTCAATCCTCCTTTTCTTTCTTCAATGTCTACAGTGATTAATGCCAGTGTTTAAGGAATCACAGCTGACATTCTTTTTGTAGTCTAAAAGGTACTTATCCAGCCTCATGACTCGGAACTCAACAAAGGCAAACCATGTCATTTATCTACCTTAAGTTTTTATTACTTGACAACATTCTCTCACATCCCCCACCCCCTCCTTCCTTCCTAGTAGAAACTAAACTAGAAATCCTTTCACCTGGAATGGGCATGGAATCAGATCTGGTGGTGTCACAGACAATGGTTCAACTTCAAGTGCTACTGAACTATAAAAGGGGTGAACTTCTTGTCCATAGATGCTTTCTGCATAGTCTCAGTTTGGAGGAGGCAGGGGAATAGGCACCAGAAACAGAACATAGTCATGGAAATCTGGGCATGGGGCCTAGTGAGAGAAAATCATAGCCTGTTTGGCACAGGCTGGTGATAAAGCTCCAAGTGTCTGATATCTTTGAGTTGTTGGGATGTGACCCTCTGGGGAGAAAGTACCCCTGGATACCAACACACTGGTAGCCACAATAGCTAGGGCTCTGATCACCAGTTCAAACACTATTCTCTTTGGAAGAGAAAGTAAGCAAATTGGGATTTGAGTGGATTCCTCCCTTTTCATTCTCAGTTTATAATTGACTAAGCTTACAAGCAATAATTCCCACCTATTGGAATATGTCTTGTGCCCTCCAACTTGCTGAAAAAGGAAACATATAAATAAAACTCTTGGTTTTGTTTTTGGTTTAACAGTCATCACCAGTTTTTAAAGTGGTATATGGTATTTTTTCATTGGCTCTTGGACTTATTGTCCCTGAAAAATATTAGGACATTGAATTTACTTATTTTTTCATGAATGCTTCAAAATCTTTATTCCAAAATTTTTGCGCCCACTGCAATGAGATTAGAAGCATTATTAAGTGTCTACTACATGCCAGACACTGTGCTAAGTGCTGAGGATACAAAAAAAGGGGAGGAGACAATTCTTGTTCTCAAGAAATTTACAATTAAGGGAAATAATATGCAAACAATTATGTACAAATAAGAGACTGACAGGATAAACTGGAAATAATCAACAGAGACAAAGCACTACCATTAAGGAAAATTGGGAATGGCTTTCTTAGAGAAGGTAGAATTTTAACTGGGATTTTGAGGTAACCAGGAAAGCTAGAAAGTGGAGATTAGGAGGGAATGCATTAAGTATAGAGGTGTAGGAATACTATAATGGTAGAAAGGGGACAGATTATGCAGAGTTTAAAAGCCAAACAAAATATTTAGATTAGATCTTGGTATCAACAGAGAGCCAGTGGAGTTGACTTAATGGAGGAGAGGTGTGTATGTTGTGACATGGTGTAGGGTTAATGGAACATAAAATCTTCCCTGTTCATTAATAGGCTTATGTGACCACATGCCAATCATGGATGTCTTGTTGCTTTGAACTTTGACTCAGCTCACAGCTGTAATACATGTTGAGTCACATAGAGCCCTGGCAGATGTTGAGCCAATTAGGCGCTAAGCATGTGAGCATTCAAACTTTTCATCCAATCAGAGGCTGAGTCTTTGCTATATATTCTGGGAGGTTGACATTTTGCTTTGGGGTTCACTGATGGGAAGAATGTGCCTTTGTGATTTGGACAGACAAGACTCTGGGTAGCCATTGTTAAGGAACCCTCTGCCTTTTTAGAATCCAGATGTTGATGCTCTCTGGTTGGGTGATGGAAATTACTTGGTTTAGACAGTTGGAGTCCTCTGTATTGCATCCTTCCTGTGTTGGTTTCTCTGCTTATATTTTCTCCATATTCAGGGTACTGACCTTTCCCTTGAACTAGTGAATGACTTGTACATGTTTAATCGAAGTAAGATTGTTGACCCCTTTAAAACTGTCTTTCCCTTAGAAAAGCAGATCAAAGAACCTGTGCTGGCAGCCCACTCTGTGTGCTAGTGAGGTTGCTAATACAGATGGTCAGAATTGTGCTTTAGGAAGCTCAGTTTGACAGCTTAGTGGAGGATGGAATGGAATGGAGAGATTTAAGACAAGGAAACAAATCAACAGCCTATTTCAATGGTCCAGGAGTGAGGAGTAAGGGCCTGCATGAGGTTGGTGGTTGTGTCAGAGGAGGGAAGGGGGTACATATAAGAAGTGATATGAAGGTACAATTGACAAGTTTTAGCAACAGATTGGATGCCGAGGGTGGGGCAAGAGATAGTAAAGAGTTGAAAATGATGACTAGAGGTTGGGAGCCTGTATGAATGGGAAAATGGTGGTGACCTTGTCACTACTAGGGAAGTTCAGAAGTAGAGACTTTGAGAGAAACTTGATGAGTTCATTTTGGAATATGTTGAGTTTAAGACAGATATACTGTTTACTTGTATATTTTCATAATGTGTACTCAATTCTGATTTATTTATTTATCTGTTTGTTCATTTATTTATTTCTGAAGATCTTGCCTTATGTCAAGGCAGGACTTTTCAGGTTTGTTTATGTTTCTCATCCACTCTTTTCTTAATTCAACTATTGAATTCCAAGCATTCATGTGCCATGATTTAACTATTTCAATTTTTCCTGAGAATTAGTTTTTTTCAACTTTTTTTCTTTGTAATTACAGACTCACTATAAAAACCTTTGAACAGATATTTCTGTTTTTGTCAAAGTTCTCAAGATCTATTCCCAACAATGGAATCATTGGTTAAAATGTATGGTTATTCTTATAACTCTTACAACGTCCTGCTATATGGCTTGCCAAGAACATTCTACCAATTTGAAATTTTACCACTAATGAATATTTACTTGTTTCTTCACAGTCCTCCCAGCATGGGTTCATTGCTCACTTATTTCTGGTGCCAATTTGATAAGTGTAAAGTGGTATTTCAAAGTGACTTTAATTTTCATTTTAAATGATAATAATTGATGTTAAGTTATTTTACCAAGTGATTATTTGGGAGTTGTGCTTTCCCTTGGGAAGGTTGCTTATTTATAGCCTTCCATTATCCAGTTCCAATACTGATGTCCTATAGTTTTTATCTACTTTCAACATAGTTCTTTATGTTAGATTTTAAATTTTACCTTCATATTTGTCACAAATATAATTTCATAAATATATTCTTATTTTTCTTTTGATTGCATATTTTCAATGTATAGAAGTTTATCATTTTTAATATAATTTAGGGGATTTTTATCTTGTCCTCCCAATGTTTTTATACATGCCCAATTGATAAAAATTGATCTCATATATAACACTGGAAATGAATATATTATTTTATTTTCTTTAATTTTTTAGTAAATTTAAAACATGTAAATCTGTGACCTATATGGAATTAATTATGGTGCCTGTATCAATTTCCTGCTATATTGCCAAAAAGTATTCTTGAGCATATTTGTTAAATAGCAGATATGTTCCTTAGTTTTTGTTTTCTGTGAGTTTAGCAAATACTAATTTTTTTTCTGTATAATTATTTTGTTCTTTTCTGTTTGACATGTTTCTTATTTTCTGCACCCTATTAAATGGTTTTAAGGATAATCAAAGTAAGTATAAACTCCACCAAAGTGGAGGGAATGTTGGTGCATGATTTTCTGTTTGCAGATGATTGTGCACTCAATGCAGCCTCTGAAGCTGAGACGCAACAAAGTATGGATCAATTCTCTGCTGCTTGTACTCACTTTGACTTAACAATTAACATCAAGAAAACACAGATGCTCAATCAGCCACCACCACACCATCCATATGTGGAACCATCAGTTACAGTAAATGGAGAAGTTTTGAATCCTGTGGATAAGTTCATTTAACTTGGTGGTATACTTTCCAGGGAGGTACACATAATGAGCTTGACACACACACATACATTGTCAGAGCTAGCTCAGTGTTTGAGAGGCTCCAAAGGAAAATATGTGAGAGAAGAGGTATTAGAGTAACCACCAAACTAAAGGTCTATAGAGCCATTGTGCTGACCTCATTATTGTATACCTGTGAAACCTGGATAGTATACCAGAATCATGCCAGGAAACTTAATCTCTTCCATTTGAATTGTCTTAGGAATATTCTGTACGTCACCTGGCTGGATAATATGCCAGACCCTGACGTCCTTACTTGAACTAAACTGCCAAGCATTCAAACTCTACTTCAGAGAGCAAAACTGATGGGCTGGCCATATGGTTTGAATGCAAAACATATGCCTGCCAAAAAGACTACTTTATGGAGAACTCACAGAGAGCAAGTGTTCACATGGTGGACTGAGGAAGTCAAACAGGGATACTCTCAATGTCTCTCTCAAGAACTTTGGAATTGATTGTGTGAAATGGGAGAAATTGGCACAGGACTGCTCAGCATGGCATGCCCACATCAGAGAAGGTGCTGTGATCTATGAGCACAGCAGAATTGAAACAACTCAAAGGAAATGTAGATGTGCAAATTTAGAGTATCCAACCTTAAAGGTTCACATGGACTATTTGTGCCTTACCTGTGGTAGAGCATTCCAAGCTCTGGTCTGCTAGTCACAGTTGGACACATTAACACTTAACTTTAACATAGTGATGTTATTTTGGTCCTCTTAGAGAATGAAGGACCACAACCAACCAACCAAATAAGTATAACCATTTTGTAATGTATTTTGAATTATGGAGGAGCAAACCCAACTTCATAATTTCTAATGTATTTTGTTTTATTTTTGGTTTATTCTGGATATCTTGTCTTTTCCCACACATCTGTCCGTACACACACGCACACACACACACACACACACACACACACACATTTTTTATCTCCTCCTCAATTCCTGTCCTCATACATAGGAGACTCTAACATAAATATTAACTCGCTTTCAAACTAATGAAAGCTAACCACAATGAGCCATATATAGGGAGAAGAGAAAAAGGCCTAGAACAGAATTCTGAGAGACACCTATAATTGGAGGATATGATCTAGGTGAGGATGAGGATGCAGGAAAGAAGACTGAACAGAAGTGAGTGGTCAGATAAGTAGGAAGAAAAACAAGAAAGAGTGATGTCCCAAAAATCTGGAGAGAAGAGAGCACAAAGCAGGAGAGGGTGATCAACAGTGCCAAATGCTACAAAGAAGTAGAGGAGAATGAAGCCTGAGGAAAAGTCAATGGATTTAGAAATTAATAAGTCATTGTGAGATCTATATGAACTAATGCCAAGTGAAGCAAGCAGAGCCAAGAAAACAATATACACAGGAACTACAACAATGTAAATGGAAAGAGCAACTGTACACCAAAAAAAAAGTAAATATAACACAATTATAAAGACTGTGCAGAACTCAGATGATGATATATGAACAGACATCTTCAACATACTACTTCAAGAAAATGGGAGATCTACGGCTGTTAAACATTACACTCTTTGGGTTTTTTTTTAACATAATGATCATTCGTATGCACTTTTTTCCTTTATAAAAATATTATTTGTCAAATGGAATTGCTCTCTGGGATGGATAATTGGGAAAACTTATAGTGATATAAAAAACAGAAAATATCCATATAAATAATTAAAAAGTATTTTAGTGCTTCTCCTTTCTTATTTCCAATTTATCCTGTAAATAACTTTTTTGCACATATTTGCCTGTTGCCTCCCCCCAAATATATTGTGAGTTCCTTGAGGGCAGGACTATCTTTTACCTCTTTTGTGTTCTGAACATTTAGCACAGTACCTGGAATACCATAGGTGCTTACTATATATTTATTGACTGACACAAGTATCATTATAATTTCATCTAGCTCTATAAAGAAACATGTTGATTTTAAAAATTAAACATTAATATTAAATTTATAATTTTCACCTTATTAGTCTAATTTATCCATGAACCATTAGACTTTCTTCCAGTTATTGGAAGGCTTCTTTTAGTTCTAACATTCTAGCTGCATAATTGTCCTTTTAAAGATCATGAGTCTATCTTCATAAGTTAATTGCCAAATATGTAATCATTTTCATTCATATAAATGAGATTTCTTTTAAATGATGTTTTCTTACTTTTTCTTGTCAGAATATATGACTATGAATATTTTTTCTGGGTTAATCTTTTATCTGGAGACCTTGGTGACTTTCTCTTTTGTCTTGATTACTTTTCTGGTTGAGACAAGTGCATTTTCTAGAAATACTATCATGCTGTCTACACATAATGATATATTGATCTCTCACATTCTAATGCTAACACCTCTAATATAATTTTGTGTTTTATTGTAAGTACTAGAATTTCTAATAATATGTAAAAGAAGATTAGTAAAAGTTGGCATCATTTTTAAGACTCTAATTTTTTAGCTGGAATGTTCTAAATTAATTCAATGAAACAAACATTTATTAAATACCTAACATATTCCAGAGACTGAGTTAGTCATTCAGAATATAAAGAGAAAACAAAATTGTGCCTGTATTCAAGGAGTTTAAATTTAATTGTTTCCTTGTTGTTGGCTCTTGATTTCAGATAGACACTTTTTGATTCTATTTAAGAAGAAATTTGTGTCAACTTTAATAACTTGGAATTGATATTGTCCATTTTATTTGATCTGAGGTTTTTTTATGTTTTGCTCTCTTCATTTACATCTTCTTAGTCATTGTATATATTGTTCTTTGGGTACTGGTTTATTTATCCTGCATCAGTTAATTTGTCTTCTGATGTTTCTCCAAATTCCTCATAGTAATTATTTCTGATAGCATAATATTAATCATTATATTTATATCCCACAGACTTTAGGGGGTGGAAAGCCAAGATGACAGAGTAGAAAACACACTCAACCGAGTTATCCCAACATTCTCCAGAAAACAACTTTAAAATAATGCCTCAAATAAAGTTCTAGAGAGGCAGAGCCAACAAAAGGTCAAATTAAGACATTCTTCCAGTCCAATACAACAAGTGAAGCCAGAAGGAAAGATCTTTGACACAGGGGAGGAGGCTGGTCCAGAGCCCATATAGTTGAAATATCAGTCGTGAGACTAGATGATGGTGATAGAAGCAGCAACATCTTTGGGAGCTCTCAAGCCAGAAATAGTAAGGAGGCTGGGCAACTTGCCAGAAGGAGATTATAGGTTATCCCTGTGCTAACAGTATATTTAGAAATTGATGCTGTTTGTCAATTCCTGTGCCTTATTGCCTGTACCCACTTCTGGGTCATAGTGCAAGGACATAGAGAAGTACTTTCATTCAAGAGGGAGTGCATGCAGTATCATTTCAGGTACCAAGGGATAAGGGACCTTGCCAATGGTATAGGGTCCCAGAGAAGTAATATTTGAAATTCCAAGAGATCAGGGGAATTTCCTGGGTAAGGACCAGAGTGCAGATAAAGTCAACAGTGACCACAACCCTCCACAGATCATACCACATTGGTAAGCCCTGAAAACTACCAAACCTATTCTGAAAACAGTGAGAAAAAATATGAAGCTTGAGAGTGCTCCCCATCCCCCACAGGGAACAGAGCCCAACATTAACATGAAGTTCCAAATCAAGAAACAGTGGAGGAAATGAGCAAACAAACAAACCAAAAGAACCTAAATGCCTACAAAAAGTTACTATTGGGGAAGGAAAATCAAGACACAAACTCAAAAGTAAGCAATGATATAAAAACAGCCAAAAGCAAAGACTCAAAGAAAAATGGAAATTAAACTGGAACCCAAGAATTCCTGGAAGATCTAAAAAATTTCAAAATCAAATTACAATGGTACAAGAAAAAATAAAGAAACGAAAACAAAGAAGGAAAATTATGAAATTAACATCTTGGTAAAAGAAGCACAAAAATACTAAAGAAAATAACTCTTTAAAAAGTAGAATTGGATAAATGGAAAAGGAGGTACAAAAACTCACTGCAGAAAATAATTTCTTAAAAATTAGAATTCGGCTAGTGGAATAGTGGAAAGTGATAATTCCATGATACATCAAGATAATTCCAAGATACATCCCAAAGTCAGGAGAATGAAAAAAAAGAAAAAATGTAAAGTATTTCATTGGGAAAATAACTGACCTGAATAATAGATTAAGGAGAGATAAGTTAAGAATTATTACCTGATTTAAGAATAATTACCTGAAAGTCATAATCAAATAAAGATCCTAGACATGACATTTCATGAAATTATTGTGGGAAATTGTCCCAGTATCCTAGAGCTAGAGGATAAAGTAGAAGTTGAAAGAGTCCATCAATCACATCCTTAAAGAGATCCCCAAATGCAAACCACCAGGAATATTATAGCCAAATTCCAGAGCTCTCAGGTCAAAGAGAAAATGGTTCATGGAACAAGAAAAAAACCATTTAAGTACTGTGGAACCACAGTAAAGGTTATACAAGATTTAGAAGCTTTCATGTTAAAAAAAAAAAACAAAACAGAGGGCTTGGAATGATATTCTGGAGGGAAAAGAATTAGGATTGTAACCAAAAATAGCTTACCCAGCAAAACTGAGTACAGTCCTTCAAGGGAAAAAAAAATGGATATGAAATAGAAAAATGAAATAGAGGATGATCAGGCATTCCTGAGCTGAATAGGAAATTTGACTTTCAAATACAAAATTCAAAAGAAACATGAAAATGCATATATGAAAGAGAAATAATAAGGGACTTAATAAGGATAAATTGTTTATCCTTCTTTGTGGAAAGATCACATAAGTATCTTCTAAGAACTTTATCATTATTACGGTAGTTAAAAGGATTCTACATAGAAAGAGGGTGCAGAAGTGAGTCAATTACGTTCAGATGATTTTTAAAAACATGATAGGTGAGAAAAATGGATGCCTTCAGAAAAAGTGAAAGGGAGAGGAAGAGTGGGAGAACTTATCTCACATAAAAGAGACATACAAGAAAAAGATTTTATAGTAAGGGAAAAATGGTGTGGTGGGGGGAGGGGTAATGCTTGAGCCTCACATCTTAATTGGCTCAAAGAGGAAATTTTACACACACACACACACAAATACATTCACATATACATATGCATACATATGTAGATAAGACTAATCCCATTTTGTTTTGTTCTTTCAATTTTGTATTGTCTTCCATTTTGTGAGATAAACCTTACTTTACTGTAAATTGTATGATTATGGGGAAATTGAGATATTAATATAATTCTGAGAAATTGGGATAGTATATGCTGACCATAAGATGTTCCGTATATTTTATGGTATGTTTTTATAATTGCCACAGAATGTTCCAGGATATAGAATATTTTTGAAATAACTACAAGGTCTGTAAAACTTTGGCCAATCAGAAAGAGAAATTATCAATATTATTCAAGATTGTGTAAATTGATTGCTTCCCCACAAGCAAGCTTTGTTAACTTCAAAATGATAATCTGGTGTTTATTGAGGAACCTTGGAGCTGATTTGTTGTGCAACTACTAGCCTCGCTAATAAATCTATATTCTTGGACTTTATTTCCTCAGTTTTTATCAATTTCATTCCAGAGAGTTAGTGAGCCAGCCAAGAGGTCAAATGAAGGACCTTAGTCCTCAGTCAGCCTCTTAGAAGAACTCTCTAGAGCACACTGAAGATCTTCTCCATGAAGGATTGCCCCTGAGCTTGGACTATCCCTCAACCTCAACCTTAGTTATCTGAGCTAGTTAAGTCTCAACATTAGTGTGAGAATCTCTTAAGGAAATAAAGCCAAGAGAAGGCACTTAGGAGAATAATGTGGTCTAGTAGAGTATACTGAAGGGAATTCTGAAAGGTTCTTATATCTTGGGATCAGGAGAAACCCCCAGTTACCTACGAATGACAACTCCGTCCCCCCCCCCCCCAAAAAAAAAGCAACACTCTGTTACATTGTCTGGGATTTAGTCTAAACCTGCAAATGATTCAGCTGATAAATTATTCTTGCCTAAATTTGGTACTTTAATTATTGTATATTAAAGAAACTGAGATTGGTCATTGAACAATTTGTTTACTAGGATGCCCAAATAAGTCATGCCTTCTGCTCCTTTAAGGGCCCATGTATTTATTAAAATAAGGGCTTTGAGATTGTTTTTACAAAATTGTGAGCACTGACTTTTGATTAAACTTTCAATGAAAGATAAGAAGGAAGCAAGTAAATCTTTATGTCTGTCATACAGTATTGTTTGTATAACTTCTTCCAGTGACCTGATCATCCAAAGGAGAAGAAAGAAGAAAATCTTTGTTACCGGTCTATGGAAATTTATAGCATTATGAACTAAAGACTAATATTTGTGACTGAAATGTAAATTCTGTGCTGTAAATTTCCAAATTGTGGTTTGAATGTTTTTAAGAAAAAAGGAGTTTAAGCTAGTTTGAAAGTATTATCAGTGAGTAATTTGAAAAGTAAATAAAATTTAATTTGAGAGAATGTTTTGCATTACCAATGTGTTTTCTTCTGTGACTGATAAAACATAATTTAATTGTTTAAGTAAACCTGGAGACATAGTCATCTAAAGAAATTGGAATAAACTGTACATTTTTAAGTCTTTAAGAAATCAAAAAGCTGATGTTGTGCAATGAAAATGTGTACTAAATTGTAAAGGAAAAGTTCAGTGGAATGAAGATGAGTAAAGGATTTTGGAAAGGGATATTTGAGGAAGATTTTTTATTCCATTGAGATAAGAAGGAATGAGAAACCTTTAGAGAAATGCCTGTCAGAAATTCCAGACAGGTGAAATATTCTCAAGTTAAAAAGTTTAATGAATGGAAACTTTTAGAAGTAAAAATTTGCAGCATAAAATTACTTGGATCTACATGCTAACACTGTTCTTGAAGGAGTGAATCCTACCTTTTAGGTCCTCCCAAGAACCAAGACAGGGGAATGAAAAATTGAAGCTGAGGGATTTCAGGCATTAAAATTGCAGAAAATAATATATGCCTTGGGGAAAGGATAAAATGTGCACTAGCATTGGGAGGGGCTAGATTAAGAAAGCAAAAGGAAATGATTTGATTCATTAGGTGATTTTGAGTTAACTGAAAAAAAGTGGGCCCTGAAATAAGAAATATTAACAGTAAATAGCCTCTGAGGAAATTGGAGCCCTAATATTATCATTATCATTAAGATTGTAAACCCAAACTTAATTTGATTGAAATTTTGTCCTAAAACTAAATAGTCTAATATACAATGAGATGTTTATCCTATTAGGAAAATTGTAGTAAATCAGAACTTAGTAGAAAATACATTTGCTATTTAGTTCAATCCTGAAAAATGCATGGATGAAGTAAATCTGCGTTACAAATCCAGTTTTTGAAATGTATTATCTGTATGACCTTGAGCAAGTTGCTTCACCTCTGTTTGCCTCAGTTTCTATACTCTGTCAAGAGGGTAGTAATAATGGTACTCACCTCTCAGTGTTGTTGAAAGGATCATACAACTGTGAAGTGCTCATCACAGTACCTGGTTCGGACAGAAGGCAAATAACGCCGAAGGAAGACTTTATAGGAATTCAGTTGGACAAAATATTTCTCTGTCTGATGATGCTCTGCCACTTCAGGAATGCTTTTCCAAATGACCTTTGACTCCATTCAGATTTAAGGCTCATAAAGAAAAAAAAATTCAGTCTTACTACTTGTTACTGCCATGTACAAATAACAACTGAGAAATTTTAAAAAAAAACCCCAAACTGAACATTTTTAAAGTATTATAGAAAGCAGGGTTCTGAAACTCTTTGAATTAAGCTTTAAAAACCAGAAAAGGCCTGACTTGTGGTAAGCACTACATAAGTGCTAACTATTGTCCATACTGGGTTTGATGTGATTGGTGTGGAATGCCAGGATTGATGATAGAATGAATGGTCAGGATAAAGCATTCATTTGGTCACGTTTAGCATTTTATACTGAATGTATTTGACTGAAATATGATGTTGATAAATGTTCTTAGAGTGTGTAATTGGGTGTGCCATTATATCAGAAATGCTGGCATATTGTAACTTCTTTTTGAATCTGAATACCATTGGATTATGAATTGGACTGTTAAAAGAAGGTGATAAAAATGTTTGGAAACAAATATTTAATGAGGTATATTTTGTGCTAAAATGAATGATACTAACACTGTTGGGAGGAAGATAAGCAAAGTCTTCTTAAGTTATACCTGTCTGTAAGGTTCCCTGGAGCTTTCTACTTGGACTGGATCATAAGATCAGCCCTACTGCTCCCATGTTGTACAATTCGGAAATAATGAAGTTTGAGAAATGAGGAACTCTACCAGCTCAAATGGGGAAATTTACATATTTGCTTAAAGAAAGAGTTTTATCTAAGATCATTTGAAAAATCATGAAATTGTATCCATTAATAAATAAATGCAACTGTAATATATAACCATTCACTGTATGTGTGAACTAGTATTCAATGTATCCATATGAGTCTCCAGAATTTAATTACTCTTAAATGATAAATGAAGGATAATTGAAATGTCCTTACATCTGTACTCATTGTTGACGGTTATTGTAACATGAAAGCAATGTTATCCTGGCCTTAAGTTATAATTAGTGAATCTTTGTTATTTGAAGCAAAATTTTTGTTGGACAGTAATTGTATATATTCTAAGTTTTGATTGCAAATTATCAGAATTGCCATGAAGGAAAATAGTCTACCATTTAAGGGGAATGACATGTACTGTCCAAAGTGTGCGCATTCTGAGTATTTCTACAGGTGGATGTCTGTTTCAGGAAAAAGTTGAGGGATAACCGTATGTAGACAAAGGCAAGATCCTCTTGACTCAGGTTCCCAATTGTACTATTTCCTTGCTGACCAGGAAATTTTCCCACCTGATTACTTGAGCCTGACTTTTGATACTCCAAGGATAAGATGGGACTTCACTGTGTAATTGGTTATTAATTATTCCTTTTGCATGGAATCAAACAGACCCAAGGGAGTTTTAACCCTATGATGGCTTATGTCAAGTCAGTCTGTGCTCTTTAAGTGACAGTATTTTTATCATCATAACCATGTCCCTTCTTTTTTCTTTCATAACAAATTCTATTAGGGCAAGAAAACAATGAAAGTTTTGTTGTTGCAATATTAAATCTATTAATTAATAGATTAATGTCTGAATTGCTATGATAGGATGCAAGTATGAAAGCTCTTAGCATTTTCAGCCTGAATTTGTAGTCAAGTCCATATCCTAAGTAACTAAGCAAATGAGTTCCTAACTTTGCTAGCTCCTTGTTAATAGTTATAGATCCATGTTTGTAAGATTAGGTTCTTAAAGTATCTCATTCTTTCAGTGATATGGGGATAATATTCTCAAAAGGAGGGGATTAAATGAAGTCTGAAACTTTGAAATTGCTACAGGATCAGATTATTTTACAATTGGTTTCAAAATGTTTCTAATAGAATATACAGACCTTGGGTATATTTTAGTAACAAGTTCTCAAAATTGGATTCAGAATTTCACATATAAAATTGCATTAATAATTGTAATGTTCTTTTCATTGCTCTGTTGTTAATAGGATCAGAACTGTAAGGCTTGAGCTGATTTAGTACAACCTCCTAAATTGGGTCTTTTAATAACTAATTTAGAAGGTTGTACTCAATTGCACTGAGTTGTCACTGGTGTATTGAAACAAAATTACCTAGGAATCTTTGCAAGTGACTAAGAACCAGAGAAACAGATCTTCAAGGAGGAATCCCTTCAAAGCTGTCCAGAGAATGAGACCTTAATGACCAAAGAAGGTATTTTCAAGACTAGATGACATCATGAGACCTCTAAGACTCAAGGTAAAATATGCTGCTTAAATGAGCATTGAGAGTGGGTTACCAGGATACAAGGAAAATTGATGTTATTTAATACTGGTGATCATTATTGTATTGTTTTGGTCTTTTGGTCCGTGGTGTTTGAATTTACTGAGTTTTCTTGGTGAACTCTGTAGCAAAACAAAGTCTAGGAAGAAAATCCCTCTGGTCCTTTTTCACATATTGAGGTTGTTGCCTTAGAACAGGAAGCTAGAAGTCTCCTCCTTGAGACTGAGAAGTTGGCCAAGGCCAAAAGTGAGTCTATCGCCTCGTTTGACATTGAGATAGATTCTTTAACTCCAATGGTTATGCAAAAAACTTTATGATCATAGAATTTTTTACAGTTTCACAAAGAAGGGCCTATGCTACCACCAGTCCTATTGTGTCCATATTAATTGACCAGGTAAGATTGTAACAAATCTCCACAAAATCCAACAGATTATAGCAGAAACCTAATGGCCTCATGCAAATATCCATGGTGGAACCCCTCTTTGCGATTTTCTTTGCTATTTCCCTAGTTACAAGGTGGAGGGTTATTGAATATCATAATCAAATGGCTCTTACTATCCTACACCTCAATGATTTTTTTTGGCTTTGTGTTAGATATTGTATTACTTATTGTATTAAAGTCTGTTCAAAATTGATTCCTAATATTCTGATGATGTTTCAAATAGCATTGGATAATTGATTCATGAAGAACAGTTTCCTTAAGGATCAAAGAGAGAACTTGGGAAGTTCAAAACCAGCTATTTTTTTTTTTTTGGTTCTTTCTATTTTTGTGAGATAGACTTGTTTCACTGGAAATTATGATTATGAGAAAATTGAGGTACTGGAATGATTGTAGGAAATTGGGATAATAGATGCTGACCGTAAGATGCTCAATATGTCTTGTGGTATTTTTTTTTTTTTGATAATAACCACAGAGTGTACCCAGATACTCTTGAAATAATCACAAGATTTGTAAAACTGGGGCCAATCAGAAAAAGAAAATGTCCATGTTACTCAAGATTGTGTAAGTTGATTGACTCTTCATCATCGATTATAAGAAACCCGCCAAATAGTGTCCTTGTGCCTCCTGAGGACTTTTGGTCCCAATTTGTTGTACAACTGCTAACCTTTTTAATCATTCAATATGCTCTGACTTTATTCCCTCAGTTTTTATCAATTTTATCCACAACATATTTGAATGGATTAAAAATCAGAATCCAACAATATGTTTACAAGAAACACACTTGAAAACAGAGAGGCGTACAGAGTTAAAATATAGGGTTGGAGTAGATTCTAGTATATGTCAGTTGAAGTAAACAAAAGGCAGGGATAGCAATATAATATCAGACAATACAAAAGCAAAAATAGACTTAATTAGAAGGGATGATCACGTAACTAAAAAAATAGAAATGGAACACATCAAAACCCCCAATCAAACAACAAAAATGGAAATTTTGAAAATCAAAAGAGAGATGAATAAGATTTAAAATAAAAAAATTAAACTGTTAAATAAATTTAGATTGTTTTGCAAAAAACAATAAAATTCATAAACCATTGGTTAATTTGATTTACAAAATAAAAGAGAAGAAAATTACTTGTATCAAAAATGAAAAAGGTCAATGCACCAACAAGGAAGATGAAATTAAAACAACTATTAAGAATTATTTTGCTCAAAAATATACTGGTAAAACTGACAATCTAAGTAAAATGGATATATATTTACAAATAAATAAATAAACTCACCTGAATTCACAAAAAAGGAAACAGAACACTTAAATAACCTACCTACAAAAAAAATGGAACAAGCTATCAATAAATTCCCTAAGACATAATCTACAGGACCAAATGGATTTACAAATGAATTATACCAAATATTCAAGGAACAACTAATCCCAATATTATAAAAAAACTGTCTTAAAATAGGTTTAAAAAAAAGGAGTCCTACCAAATTCCTTTATGACATAAATACAGTTTTGATTCCCTAAACCAGGGAGAGCATAAACAGAAAAAGAAAACAGTGCACCAATTTCCTTAAAGAATATCAATGCAAAAATTTAAATAAATACTACCAAGGAGTTTGCAGCAATATAACACAAAGATCATACATTATGAACAGGTAGAAATTTTACTTGGAATGCTAGGTTAGTTCAATATTAGAAAATCTGTAAGCATAACTGACAATATCACTAGTAGAAACAATTAAAATTATATCAATATGTTTAATAAAAGCCTTTGACAAAACACAAAACTCATTCCTATTAAAAACATGAAAATCAATGAAACTTTTCTTAAAATGCTAAGTAGTGTCTGTCTAAAACCAAAATCAAACACTATCTGTAATGAATAAACTTGAATCTTCTCAATAAGATCCAGAGTGAATCAAGGATATCCAATATTATTACTATTATTTAACAGTATACTAGTAATGCTAGCTGTAACAATGAGGCAAGAAAAAATAGAAGGAATACAGATATTTTGAGGTAGTCAAATTGTCACTCTTTGAAGATAATATGATATATGACTTAGGAGACCCAAGAGAACAAAGTAAAAAAATTATTTGAAACATTTAACAAGTTAATGATCACTAGGAATTGTGTCAATTTGCATCTCTGATAACTAGTGATTTCAAACCATTTTGAATAGTTTTTCCGATGTTAATTGTTTGGATTTCTCATTTTAAAACTGCTTTATTCATGTCAACAAGATGGTAATGTAGTCATTTTCTACTAATGTGTACAATAACAACAATAATAACTAATATTTATATAGTACCTACTGCGTGCCAGGCTTTACAGATGTTATCTCATGTGAGACTCACAATCACCCTCTGTGGTAAATATAATTATTATCCCCATTTTTCAGCTGAGGAAATTGAGACACAGAGGTTAAATGACTTGTCCAAGGTTATGAAGCTAGTAAGGGTCTATAGTCCAGATTGGAGTTCAGAACTTGTTCTATGGTCAGCATTTTTCCATGGTGTTCCTTAGCTGCTACAACACTTTTTAGCTTCTAAACAAAGAGATAATTTATCAGATATAAAGACAATAATTAGAGCCAAAGCCAAGAAATAAGAAGCAGAGTAACCCCACTAAGGGAATTTTGTGAATTAGCACTGGGGAACTTTTAATACACTGAGTTTATTCAATGCCACCTTCCTTCTACTCCTAACACTTGGTATGCCTGGCCAAGGTAGTGATGACAAGTAAAGTAATAGATTTGTGGCTGAGATCAAATTAAACTAAGGATACGCAGAACTGTAGTGGGTCTGATCAAATATTTCCACCCTCTCTCCACATCAAATGCAGCAGCCAATGCTAGTTTTCTCGAACCACATTCAGTAGAGGAGAAGTAGAAGGAGAGATAATGCCACTCAAAAATAAATCTGTCTGCTTTGAGTCAGAGAGAAAGGGGATTGGGAATCCAGCTGGGACAATCCATCTGAGCAGGCTAAGGTAAATAAAATGAGTAACGGATAATATGAGAAGTTTCAAACACCAAAAATATAAAGCAAAAGCGCTCAATAAAATGCAACTAGTGATATTGATAAGCCAAGAGAAGACTGAAATTTGGGAGGAAAATTACATGAAAGTGCAAAGAAAAATCAAAATATAATTAGAAAAGTGCACCAATAATCCCTAATGAAGGACTCCTACTGGCTTTCTGGAGACAATGAAACAGCAACAAATATCCTCAGACTATCTTAAAACAGAAATAAAATTCCTAAAGGAAAAAATTGAGATGTGGTAGAATCACAATAATAAACATTTATAGAGAGTTTTAAGTTTTGCAAAGCACTTTTCAAAAATTGTTTCATCTGTTCTTTAACACAACCCTGTGTGATGCTATTATTATCCCCCTTTACAGATGAGGGAAACTGAGGCTGAGAGAGGTTTTGTGATTTGCTTAAGGTCACCTAATGGTTTGAGGATGGATTTGAACTCAGTTTTTCCTGACTCTAATTCCATGGCATCCACTGAGTTAACTAACTGTCTTTCATAGGGAAGACAGAGTTGGCCTCAGAGCCAAGAAAATTTGGAGTCACATACCACTTCTCAAACATAATTGCTGTCTGACCCTGGACAAGTCACTTTACCTCTTCATGTGCTAGCCAACTCTCTAACCTCTCACTTAAAAGAAAGAGTTGACCTGCGTTGGTACAAGAAATTGCCTTGTCTGGGACTTCTCTCTTCCAATGAAATCACAAATCCAGTCTCTCATCCTCATTCTTAAAAAAAAATAAGAAAAGATTCAGGATTAAAATTAGACCTCTCCAAAGAGAAAATAGAGTGTTCAATGAAGAATTAAAAATAGAAAATCATCAAATGAAGAAAAAAATGAATCTAGTAAAAAACCTTTGGCCTCTTATTTATTGGGGGATGGTAATAATCTCACAGCACTACTTCCATATCTCTCTTGGATGTCAGTGTATCAGTGATATTTGATTCAATTTTTTTCCCCTCTAATCCCTCTTTTTTTCTATTTCTCGTTGTTTTTGAATATGCAATAGCTTTTAAATTTTCATAATAGAAAACCTCTTTTGTCTTTTGTAACTGTCTCTGTTCTCTGCCTGGCTATAAATCTGCTACCAGCTATGAAAGATATAACTTTCTAGTCTCCTATAATTTTTCTTATGGTTTGAATTTTTATATTTGGAACATCTATCCATTTGAAACCTATTGTGGTATATAGCTAGATGATGGTCTGAGCTAGAGGCATCAAACTCAAATAGAAACAGATGTCTACACTGGCATGTTGACTTGGGGAGACAAGAAATGAACACTATCTATGTCATATTATGTTTTATTGACTTTGTTAAATAGTGCACATTTCAATCTGGTTCAGGTCACTTCCAGAAGTTTTATCAGATGAGAGTTTGATACCTCTCCCTGGAAGCCAACATTTTGTGCATCCGCTTCCAATATTTCTAGAAGTTTGGGTCAAAGTGCCACTGGTAGCTCCAATGCCTAGTAATTTGTGTATAAATAGCATGTAGGGGATTCCTTAATGCTTTTTCATTTGATAAAATCAGTACAATGTTGTCTAGAAACAGGAGTATCTCAAGAGCCTCAGCATATGTATAGAAACCTCTTTCTACTTAGAGTCCTCCACGAAGGTGATAAACCCCTTGATCAAGAATATATCTTCCTATTTTAGTCTTTTATTATTCATTAGAGGGCCTAAAAACAAAATTATCTCTGTTAGGTATTTTCAATGAGCCTTGTATGACCTCTATATATGTATATGTATGTATTTGTATGTGTAATATACATAGACATGTATATACACATATATGTATATATGTGTGTATGCATGTGTACACACACACACACATATATATAGATATGTATCTATAGATACAGATATAGGAGAGTCCTATAAGAGAAGAGTCTAAACTCATTGAATTTTGTGTCTTTTTGTTCACTGAGAAATAGTAAGCATAAAAGAATCTTGTACTCTCTATTCATCAGTGAGTTTCATGGCTGTTGTAGAAAAGTGGTATCAAATTGAAATGGAAACATATCACTATGTAATGTTGCTGTAGGCAGCATTTTGATTTAGAAAACCACAACTTATTATTATTAATATTGTTAAATGTTTCCCAGTTACGTATTAATCTGGTTTGGACTACACTAGGGAGTTTTGCAGGTGCTCCATGGAACTCAAGCGTGACACATCTGCTCAAGATCTTGTGATAAACTTGCCAATCACATTTTCATACATTCATAAAGTATTCCCTTGACAAATACATAAATTATTATGGTCAATATTTTGTATAGGCAGGTACATATTTGAATCAATTAAAAACCATCGTGCCTACTAAGTTTCAAGTACTATCTTAGGCACTGGGAGTACAAATACAAAGAACAAAAATTCCTTTATTCAAGGATCATGCACCCTAAGAGGGTAGGTAATGAGTATATACAGAATAAAGAGAATGAAAGAGTTTGGGAGGGAACGCTCTAGCAATTGGAGTGATCATGAAAAGTTTTGTAATTACTGTTATTTATTTACTCATTCATTCATGTGTTTGGTAATAAGATTGAAGATTTTCCACAAGACTTTTATATCCTTTTCTTTTTCATATTTCTGAAAAATTCATCACTCAATGTTCTCAAAATAATGATATCTCCAGTAAAGATTTCTTTTATGTGAACTTGACTTAGTCCAACTAGCATCTTTTTTTGTTAAGACTATTTATATTTTCTCATGCAGCACATCAAGAGCTAGGGTGAAAACAATCTATTATAAAGAAAATAATTTTCCACAGGTGACTTGAAAGACTTTCTCCTTGGAGGGGGCAATCTCCACTGTCCTTCAAGTTTCATCCTGGAAGTCTCTGGCTTTAGAACAGTTACCAACATGAGGGAACTGCTACTTTGGTTTGCAAACCTTAAAGTTAATTCTTACTATATTGACTAAATTTTATTTTTTTCATTTAAAATAAGTCTAATTTGGATAGACATACCGGAGTAGGGAAATATTCAATGATGAGGGTGAAGGTGAGAAAAAAATGTGAAACTGTAAATGAGGGAACAGACAAGGGATGGGCAAATGGTGTAGGAACTTCATATGGGAGAATCTTAGGAGATAGATTTGGTAGTTAAGATGGGCCCAGATCATGAAAAAGGAAGCCATTAAAACAGAGTCAGAATGAGCGGCAATGAGAACCTACCTAAAGTTATGCAGCATAAATTACTCTCATGATATTCTGTATTCTGAGAACAGAATTGAGGGTGGGGTGCAATCAGAAAGAACTACCTTAGGTGGCCATCCAAAATGGTAAAGCAGCACCTTTGATAGACCAGGTAATGATAATAATAATAATAATGATGATGATGATGATGATGATGATGATGATGATGATGATGATGATGATGATGATGATGATAAAGCACTCCAGTCCATTTCAAGGATCTCCTGTGGACTTTTGCAGGAAAACATGAAGAAGGGCATCACAGGAAACAGAATTTATAGGGCTGCAAGCCACATCCATTGAGTGAGCTACACTGCTGAAATCACAGATTCGCTCAAGTTGTATGAGAGAAGTAATGAGAATAAGAGCTCAGAAAGACAATCTGGACTGCAGTGGAAAGAAAGAGAGGGAGACCTGTAAGAAGACTGCAATATGAAAGCCATCCTGAGATAAGAGGTTAAGTATTAGGTCAAAGACAATAGAAATGTTATTAGAACAAGAAAATGTCAATTTCTAAAATAACAAGTGTATGTTTTGACTGTAATTTGTGAGGAGGTATTTATAAATTGATAGAACTATCTTATATGTATCAATAATTGTATAGATATTCACTCATTCAAAAAGCATTTATTAAGCACCTACTATGTGCTAGATACTTTGATAGGTATTGGGGATGGATGCAAAGGCAAAAATAAAACAGTCCTTGACCTCAGGGGACTTACATTCCATTTATGTAGGGAAGTCAATTTTTCCCTCATAAAGAGTTCAAAGAAAAATCAAGTGCAAGGAACCTTTCAGGAATTCCAGGGAGCAAATTCAGTAAATACTTTGAGAGACTGGAATGTGGAAGAAGAGGGAGGTGATATTTCTACTCTACTCTGCCTTCATTAAACTGCATTTGAAGCATTTTATCCAGTGGTGGGCATCATGATTTCAGAAAGATTTTTGTGTTAGGAGCAATATCCTCTGTCCTGCACCTATGTAAGTGAAGTGAAGTGAAGTGAAGTTAAGGCTATGTAAGTTAAGGCTGAAGCCTTGTTGGTTCAGATAACTGAAGACTCATGTTATTGACATCATGTCTTGGTCTCAGAGGACAGAGGAGCCACAAAGCCTACTCTCTGTTGTTTAGCTTGTTAATCACAATGGGTAATTCAGTCAAGCGATTTTTTTATCAACTGTGCCCAGTCAAAGTGTCCTCAATGTGTATCCCTGTTGATTTTTCTTCTGCTACAGTTAAGTAAATCTTCCCTTGCTAACTGCTGAATGATCTACAAGCATCTCAGTTTGTTGTAGTATCAAACCTAAACTACCAGGGGTTTGATCTGAGTCAGACCCAATACATAACAGTATTGAGAAGCTGGAGTGTCTAGAGAAGAGACACAAGGGTAGTAAATAGCCCAGAATCCATAGAATGTAAGGATTAACTGAAGTAACTTGGCATGTTTAACCTAGGAATGAGAAGATTCAGGAAAGCCATGATATCTTCAAACATTTGAAGTCTATCAAGGGAAGCAGGGATTAAATTTATTCCATTTGTCTCTAAGGGCTGAACCAGGAGTATTGGAGAAAAATGACAAAGCAGCAAATTTTGTGAAGAAAAACCCAGGGTAATGTCAGGAAAAACTTCCTAACAATGAGGAATGCTCAAAATGGGAATGATGACCTTGAGAAATGATGTTCTCCCTCTCCAAGAAGAGGCCAGATGACCTTTTGTCCAGTGTGTCATAGTGGCGAATCCTTTCATGTATGAGTTCAACAACATGGCTACTGAGGTTCCGTCTAACTAACTCTCAAATTCTATGATCTTGGAAAGTGTTACTTTGAAGTTATTATAGAGTATCTATTGAAATATTATATTTATTTTTCAAGTTCAGCAAATGATGGAACCAGATATGACCTTTCAGTAAGTTCTTCATATAATTTTCATGTTCTTCTAATTTCCAAAGGTCACAGAAAAGTCCCTATTTTTATCTTGTTAATACTATAATAATTTTCTAAGATTGAACCTCCAAAAGAGAAGTATTGAGTAGAGGGTCAGGGCTGAAGACTTGGGTTCAAGCCTTGCCTCTAAAATCTATTAGCTATGCCCTAGGCCACTCTAAGATCATGACTTGGGATTTCCCTACAAGAATGAGGTCACTGATTCAGTCTCTCCCTTCTCCCCCTTGCTCAGTTCCTCAGGAAAGCCTGAAATAAATCATGAAATATAAACACAATCTGCTGTCAAAAGCCATGTCAATTCCCAAAGAAATCGGATTTTTCTCAAGAGCAGAAAACAACATTAGCGCATCATTTTTCTCCCCTGATTAAAGCTTTTAATGAACATTACTCATAACTCCTAACTGCATGAAAATTTCTGAGGCGATCCTTTTTTATTGGGTTGTAATTTACTAGCAATGTTGTTGTGTGACAATTAGAAACAGAACTAAACTGTAATTTCAAAGCTTATCTCCAATTCTTAGGGAAAAAAATGAGCAGTAGTTGTAATGAGAACAAGTGCCTAACATACTATATAGAAATTGAATCTGAATGACTTGATAGGAGAACCCTGAAGAATTTCCAAATAGCAATTGAAACTTGGGTTAGGGGAGGGGGGAATCTCATCCCCTAGCCACAAGAGAAGCCTTATCAACTGGATGGAGCTACTGCTTTTCATCCTAACAGAAATTACTCGGCTCCTCATCTTTCTGAAACATAAACAAGGGACAGGAAATTGTAAAAATTATCTCTTTATGTGGAGCTGATAGTCAAAGTCTCATTTGCCCAAGAGAAGATTCCCTACCATCGGAATTTCCTAAGCAGAGCAGATGACCTCTGGAATGCCCAATAGCTTTAAATCCATTACCTAGGAACCCATGATTTCTGCTAAAATCTTGGGGAACTGGATACACTGCTTCCATTAAGTCCTTAATCCCAATTAACACTCTTTCTTTTCCTTTCAACCCAGAATCTGTCCCAGGACAAAAATAATGTCAGCAAGATAATTAGATATCTGTCTTATAAAAAAAATCATGTGATTGAAACCATAAACTATAAAAATCATATGTATGATTGAAACTATAAAAATCTTCATTTTGATAGCCAAGTAGAGAAGATAGTTGGAAAGTATTATGCTAATATAACTTCCCTATGGTAAAAACTCAAAATTAGGGAGAAAAATGCAACAATAAAGAAATTACTTGTTCCTCCTCTTGGACCTGCCAAAGAGAGATAGAACTTTACCCAGGAGAGAGTATAGGAAAGAATGCAAACAAGAACTTTAATTAGCTCCAAAAATAATTTTTTAAGGACACTGGGAAATGCATATAGCTTGAATTATCATTGCAATGTAAATAAAGGGAACACATACAGACATATAAACACGTGTACACACATACACACACGTCTGGTTAAGAGGCCAGTATAGTGTAGGTAAAGCAATAATCAGAAATGGATGCAGATAGGAGGAACCTTTGCTCTTAATGGCCCTTCTAACCTCCCTTTTTTTCTCTTTTTCTTTCCAGTGTAAGCATTTGCTTTTAGCCCTCTAAGAATGTGAGAGCCAGGAGACTCCTTGGAGATTCTGGAGTCACTCAGTGACCTTATTAGGAATCTTGCTTGCTAGCCTGCAGCGAGGACAACCTAGACAAAACATTTCCTCTTTAAAGCAATAAAGATTGCTGTAAGGAGTAATCCTGGTAAAGTGCTCTGGGATTGGCTAGGCCTAGAAAGTAATTAGGGCCTATTTGCCCTTGGCAGGCAGTTTTATCTGGCATTGAAGTAGTGGATATAGCCAAAGAGATGTATGTGCTTTGTGTATGTGTTACATCAGCTTGCAGTGGGGCAATGGAGGAAGTGCTGGATTGACAGTCAGAGGGGATCTCATCTTGCTGCTTACTGGCTGTGTGACCTTAAGCAATTTACTGAACCTCTCTGGGTTTCTCTTTTGTCAGCCGTAAAATGAGAGTGGTGTTGCCCTATGTTACATCTGAGGTGACTTTTAGCTCTAAATCTATAGTCTTGATCCTTTAAAAAATAACTGATAGATTGACTGATATTTGCATTCAGGACTCTTACATACAATTTCCCTCACACTCAGGATTTTTCTGGTTCTCACCAGCCATCTTCCTACTCTGGAAAAACTTGTATCCTGAAACCTGCTTTCGTGGTGGTGACTTCCCAGCCCAGACCACTATTTTTATCAATCAATCAATAACATTTCTTAAGCTTCAACTATGTGTTAGGCATTATGCTAAATTCTGGGGATACAAAAAGAGGAAAAGATAATCCAGGACCTTCAAAAAGTTTGAGGAACAATTGTGGGCTGGTGAGGCAGAGGAGGGGGGAAAGACAAGAGGAAGATAACATGCAAACCAATATATACAAAGCAAGTTGTGTATAGGATAAAAGGGGAATAATTTCTGGAGAGAAAGCATTAGAGTTAAGAGCAGTTTGGAAAGACTTTCTGAAGAAGGTGGATTTTAGAAGAAGTTGAGTTTTAATTCTGGGAACTAAGAGGTGGCATGTCTTGTTCACGGAAGAGCCAGGAGGTCAGTGTCACTGGATTGAGCAGTACATGTCAGTGAAGAAGGTGTAAAAGTCTAGAACCATTTCTCAAATGGATGCAGACATGCTCACTTCACACCTAGCTGCATTGATTTTCTGAATTTCTCCCTACTTCCCTATCCCTTTGCCAAATTTACTTTATGTCTTCCTCCATTAGAGTATATTTTCCTTGTGCTTTTTGGATATATTATGACAGGTAGATGGCACAGTAGATAGAAAGTTGTGACTGGAGTCAGGAGGATATGAGTTCAAGTCCAACCTCAGACACTTACTAGCTGTGTGATCCTGGGCAAGTTACTTAATCTCTTTGCCTCAACCTCCTCATCTATAAAATGAGCTGGAGAAGGAAATGGCAAACCACTCCAGTATTTGTGCCAAGAAAAACTCTAATGAGGTCACATGAAGAATCGGACTTGACTAAAAAACAACTAAACAGCAACAAATAAGGAACCTGAGATTCTCAGAGTGTAACTAACCATGGACAGCTCCCTCACTCCATACTGGCATAGCTTCAATTTTCTTCTACATCTTTATTATAAAATAAGAGGGTTAGAATGCATGATTTCTAAAGTCCCCCTCAGCTCTAAACCTATGATCATGTGACTTGCCCTAGGTCACACATTAGTAAGAGCTGAGGGTAGGACTTGAACCCAGGATTTCTGACTCCTCATCCAGTGATTTCTAAACTACACTACACTGCTTATCTCTACGACAAGTGTTAACCAGTGGTTCAGAGATGGTATATTCTGTTAGAGGGAGAAAGCATTGTAGGGATTGTCTCATTCAAAGTCCTTTATCTTACAGATGTGCAAAAGTGTTGTTGATGCAGTGAGTTATGGGTACAGATGGAATCAGATTTCTGGCCTCCTTATTCTTAGTCTGTTATTTTTCTACTACATGAAGAAAAGTCACTTTTCTAGTTGAATTGATAATCGACCAAAAAACTTTTGGCAAAATAAAGCAGAGAGCTTGACCATTTTAGGGTAAAATTATATTTTTTCATTGCTATCATAACTGATTCCTGAGAGATCTGTTGATTGTGCAATGGAAGGAGCTCATTTGGCTCAAGACTGAAATAAACGACAATCATGTTCTTGGACAGTTTGAAAACTTTGAGGACTGAATTGAACCAGCCATTCACAGATTGATAGATCTTTCAGTTATCAACCTGCTGACATCTAACTTGAATAATTACAGGGGTTCTGGCAGAGTTTTTTTTAGAGGTTATAGAATTTGGAAGAGAATCTGATGTTTTCTAAGCAAACTTCATATTCCCCAATTGCCACCTTAGTCTCTCAGTTATAAATATAAAAGAGTAGAGAAATAAAGCAAGTGTAAGAGCCTGTGGCTAGAATACTGAAGCAAAAGCTAAAGGTCTGGAGTGTTCAAAGATGGAGATTTTGAAATGGAAAAGAAAAAGCCTTCAGACGCAAAATAAATGTATCCTACCCAGGAATGGTGTCTATATTTGGATGGATCAATGCACTTGAAGAAGCAAGTGAGAAAGAATTCACCTTCAGGGACCAGACTACTTTTATAACTTTGTCTAGAACCACTCAGTTAGGTAAGATCCTAAAGGAGGTGGAGAAGTATAGGTGACTGAATGGAAGCTCTCTCCAGTTAGGTAGGGTATGTTGCTGAAGAAAGAGGCTTTGGGGTCAGGGAGGATTGCCTGACCTGAAACTGAAGACCAATCCAGTCTTCTGCCTGGAAGTAAGAAACAGTCTCAGAGTTTAGGTTCAGATCCAGCCTCAGATACTTACAGACTTGGGGAGTCAAAGATAAGAGGTTTTAGCTGATCTTAAACTAAGGATTATTGCCAGAGAATTATAAGAGTACAGTGCAAAAGAGGCCCTGAATTCAGAGAGCATAGTACCAACTGGAAAAGCCAGAGGCTGAAAATGGAAAAGGATTGAAGTTGTCCATTAAAGAGTGAGCCCAAGGCATCCAGTGGGTCAATCTATCCAGCAGAGACCCTACCCTCTGAAAAGAGTGCAGCAGTCAAGCAATATCCTTGGCCAGAATTCATACTTCAGCAGCAGAGCAGTCTGCCCAATCCTAGAAAAGTAGCTTTCATAGTCCAATTCAAAAGAAACCAGCCCAGTAGTAAACTGACACATCCATTTAAGACAGTGCACTTAATAATAAGCAGGCACAGATGACTTTCTAAGAAACTTCATTCCTTATCAATAGTATGATCACTAGCAAATATTGGGTGAATCCTCTGGAGACAGGACATTAAAGCCCTGCAGTTTGGAAGTTATTAACTGCATTGGTCACATATGTTTCCTATACATGTGCTTCACTATAATCTCACTTTAAGTTTGTGGCTACTCTCTCCCCACCCACATTCATCCTTTCCTTTAGTGTAGCAATTTATTGTGAATAAAATGTCTTTGCTAAAGAACTGTCTATCGGATGATTATTCGTGAAAAGCATGCTAGTGAGGGTTCATAAGCTGTTGTTAATGGGAAGTCATCTGGGAAGTTACCTTAGAACCCTGAAAATAGTAGGAGCAATCCCTCTGGAGACTCAACTTGCTAATGCCACTAAAAGCTGGACAAGCAAGCCCAGAGGTAGATGCTATACCAGCTTGTTTTTTTTAAGATAATACATGAAAAAATGAAATTACTATATTTTTTTTAAAAAGGAAGTCTATTTTTAAATTTAGTAGTTTTTTTGTCACTAGCACAATATTATGTGTTATACCTACACATATGTATACATGTATAAAATGTATAAATTTATATATTTATACACACATATGTAATATGTGCATATTATAGAAATATTTACACATTACCTACACATAATGATTTGGAGGCTAAAAGAGTTTTCTTTCCAATAATGCTATAAGGTGATACAGTATAATAGAATACCATGTAATATCCATTGTCTCTTGCATGTCTAACAATATGTGTAAAATTTTCCCAGTGACACAGACTATTAAATAATTTTTAGAAATAATTACAATTTTAATATAGTTATTTAATGATAAATTAATTTCAAATCAACAAATACTATTAATGTAATTATGATTAAAGATCATAAAATAATAAAATTAATTCATTTAATATTTTAAATTATATATTGATATGTGATAATATAATATGCATATTACATTGCATAACATACATATGTATGGTGCTTTAAAGGTTACAAAGAGCTTTACTAATCAATTTATTGGGGGGAGGTAAGCTTTTATACAGTGCCTACTATGTGCCAGGCACTGTGCTAATGTGCTTTACAAATATTTTTCCATTAAATCTTTATAATAACCCTGGGAAGTAAGTGTTGTTATTATCTGCATTTTATGAGGAAACTGGGGTAAACAGAAATTAAGTGACTTGCCCAGGGTCATACAGCTAACAAATATTCAAAGTCAGATTTGAACTTGTCTTCCTGACTCTACATTCATTATGCCGCCTAATTTCCTGTAATATATATCCATTAATCCATCTACCTATCATCCATATGTTACATATTCTGGACAAAACAACAAAAGCCAGAAATAATAAATGCTGGAGGCACTGTGGAAAGATAGGCACTAACAAATTCTTCGTTGATTTGTGATTTCATCCTTCTTTTCTGGGAAACAATGTTTAACTTATAAAAAATCAGTCTGGGAGAAATTAAACCAGAGTATTGAGTAACACAATCTACAATTTACTCATAATTCCAAAATAAGAAAGAGCAATTAGGATATGATAAAATGGCTGCCAAGTTCATCTGAAATACAAATTTAGAGTCAGAGGCAAGAACCAAAGCAGTTCTCTCTGTCTCTGTCTCTCTTTTTTCTCTCTCTGTCTTTTTAGTCTCTGTCTCTGTCTGTCTCTGTCTGTCTCTCTGTCTCTGACCCTTCCTCTCTCTCTCTCTCTCTCTCTCTCTCTCTCTCTCTCTCTCTCTCTCTGACTTTTGTGTGTCTATGCCTGTCTGTCTGTCTCTGTCTCACTCTGTCTCTGTTTCCCTGCATCTCTCCCCATGATTCTGTATATAGTTTTACAATGCTGTTATATTTTTGTGTTGACACAGCAGATAAACACCAGTTAAATCATAAAAGTGGAAGCCCTGTAGCAAAGAACTGGGAATGACTAAATATTATGATATGTGAGTGTGATGGAATATTATTGCACAGTGAGAAATGACAAATATGAATAATTCAGAGAAACATGGGAAGATTTTTGTGGATCAAGGCCAAATGAAATAAGCAGCACCAAGAGAATAATATACAGATGGATGACAATTTCAATGGAAAGATCAGTGGAAACTGAAGTCTAAGAAAGGGAAAAAAAGTTTCTTTAGAAGAGTTAACAAAACCTTTTAGTCCCTCATGATAGAGAAGTGGGGAGTCTAATAAAACAGAATACTTCATACATACATTATCACACAAGTTTCATTTATCAGATATTTTGACTTTTTTTAAAGATTTCTTTGGTACAGGAATGTTCACTTTATGGTATGTGGGAATTAATTCCAGTATAAATACAAAATATGGCAAAAACATTTCAAAAGAAACATCTAGAAAATTATTATCTAAAATTATCTATACTTGAAAAAAACTATAACAAATAATGCTAGTAAGGTGGAATACACAAATTGTGTGAGATATCTTACTAACATTCTGAGAATATGATATCTCAGCCTTGTCAGGATTTAAAATACCTTGAGCTATAAAGAGATACGTAGGTGACCCCATTCCACCACCACTACCACCTCAACTTTCTATAGGAGTATGAATGCTTAACTTTAAACAACTACATTTTTTAGGAGACACACTGAAGGCAACAATGTTCTCCCATCGATGGTTTCTTAGAGGAGCTATGTCTTGCTATGGGTCTTGCTCTTATGTATTTTCAATATATTCTTTGTAGGAAAGTTATTTGTTTATTTCATACTTCCTCACTAGATCATAATCTTCCAAAGGAGGAAGCACAGATGCAGGGATCTGCTGGTAAGTATTTAACAATCTATGGGAAGATGTACTTACAACATATTTTTAAGTTTAATCTCCATTAATAGCATTTTCTCCATTGATTTCTTAAGTGCAGAAATCAAGAAAGCAATAAATCAAACTAATTTTTATTTCCTAATTTCTGAGGTCTCAGGTTCACCCTGAAAATTTAACAGTTGATATTGAGTATGTTAGAATCGGTTCTAGCACACACTTGTATTTATGCCTTATTGAAACTTGGAAACAATTAGGAAACAAATATTTATTATTTATTATTAACATTATACAGCCACTAGTGGCTGCTTTACATAAAACATCTGTCAAATATAACAAAGAAAAATCAAATTTCCTAAGACAAATTTTTTCTGTGCTTTCCCCTTCCACTCTCCAGTGTCATTGTGTTGGCATGTGAATGTTGTTGATTCACTTTTGCTGAGAGATGAGTGGGCTGCCATCATCTGAATGGGCCGTCCATGACCTTGTGTTGTCAGTTTGAACCTTCTAGTATGCAGATCTGGAAGCAGAGAACCACTCGAACTGTTGTCCATTGGTCCTTTGGATTAGAGTAGAAAAAAAGGAAAGGCCTAGGGCAAAGGCATCAGACAGGGCCACACCATTCCTAAGTGGAACCAGAATCAGATTAAAATATAATTGGGAAACATCTAACATAAAAATACCATAAAATATAGATAATGTCAATATGTGATTTTCTAAGTTAAAATATACCTTCAGGGATCCATTTGAAAGATTTACTGGCCTTTTTTCTATTTGGCTTTGAACAGAGTGATCAGAGCATGGTTTGGGGTAAGGGGCAATAGCGATGACTTCTTTGTTAGTTATTAAATGTAAATTAAAGGTTTGTTGGACATTTAGAAGGCTTTTATTACATGAGCATTTGTGTGGATGAGATAGGGATAAAAGTATACATGGGATCAGGCTTTATTGGAAGGACTTTATGATGGGCACTAATTTAGGATCTATAGGTGTGTGTTCGTCCTTCATTGCTGAAGAAGACCATGCCGTCAGAGAAATGATGACATGACTTGCACTTGACTTTGTTTTGAGTGAAGGAGGGCTGTGCAGGTCACCAGTCTCATTTCTCCTCCAGAGCTATCTGGATCCAGTGACCAGATATTCATCAGGATCACTGGAGATGACCCAGGATGAGGCAATTGGGGTTAAGTGACTTGCCCAAGGTCATACAGCTTGTAAGTGTCAAGTGTCTGAGGTGAGATTTGAACTCAGGTCCTCCTGACTTCTGCACTGGTGCTCTATCTACTCACCAGGGAGACTATAGGACTCAAAATGAGAAAAGAAAAACTTAACTTTTAGTTTGTGAAAAGTGATACTAATTTTAGCAATTTATGTAAACTTTATGTTTATTTATGTTTATCATCCACATACAATTATCATGCAAAACAATAGTAATTATGCATCGCATTAAGCATGTGTCTGTTTTTTTAAACACATAAGTAAATAAATTAAAAGAATCATGTGTGCTTTAATTTCAAACAAGTAAATAGAGAGAGGTAACTGACAGACTCCCATGGGGCTTAGAGTCAGCAAGACCTGTGTTCAAATCACATAATTGCTGTGTGACTGGGAGTCAGCCATTCAACCCCTCCATATCTTACATTGAAGAAATGGCATTTCCTTAGAGCAAATTCATAGAAATATTATCCATTGGTTTTTATTTTAATTGTGTTGCTCTTTTAAGTTAATTTCATGGCCAAGATATATACTATTCTTTTGGCTCCTCTTTCTTCTCTCTGCATCATGTTGTCCAGATCTTCCCATATTCTTCTGAATTTACCATGTCTGTTTCTCCTTACTGCATATAAATAGTCTGTGATGTTGTCATACCATCATACATTTGTTTATCTCCCAGTGACTGGGCACAGAGTGTTTGCTACTTTTTTGTCAAATGGTGAAGTAGATAGAGTAGTAAGATTCTGACTTGACCACTTACTACCTGTGTGACTTTGCCAAGAGCGCTTGTATTAAAGGCACAAAAACCTGGGGTCCAAATCAGCCTCCTGAATAACTATGTAACCCCATGCAAGTCAGTAATCTCTGTATACCTCAAATAGATCACTAGATTTATCTACTTTGTCATAAACAGATAGTAATATGCATTGATGGAAGTTCCCACACTTGGCTAAATTCACAGATATTTCCTATTTGTATTCTGATTCCAAGATAAAATGAGAAAACTTCTCTTAATGTTACATGTACCCCTTTGCAATGCTAAGGGAATTTGAAGATCTTCCCTGCCACTTAGTAGACCCATGTGACTTAATTTGAGCTTTGGCCCTTTCCACAGCCTGAGTCACATGGAGTCAGGGGTGGAAGAGTTTGCTGAATGAGTGAAGCAGGAAAGGCAGAGCTGAGAGAGACAGAAAGAGAGAGAGAGAGAGAGAGAGAGAGAGACAGAGAGAGAGAGAGAGAGAGAGAGAGAGAGAGAGAGAGCTGGGAGAGAGCAGGAAGAGCTGAATGGAGCAGCTAGTGTGAGTGAGAGAGAGTGATTTTGCCTAAGGGAGCTTGTTTGTGGGGAGGTCTGATAGAGGGATGGCTATGTGTTTAAACTTCGTTGTTACCATGGTGGAATTGGCTTTCTGGTATCTGAATAAATATTTTGGTTTTGCATTTTAGAAATAGAGTTTATGTTTTTCTACTTTACCCTGGAAATACAAATGCATATCCATAGCGACTGCTGTGGGTACCTTATTGGCACTACATCCTTTCATTCACATAAGAAATTCCAAAGTGGGCTGTCCTCTGTATATAAGGACAAGAGAGATATTTCATTGTCTTTCTGCAACTAGAGGAGTATTTGTTCCAGAAGAGCCTTCTCATTGGCTTGCCTGGTTTCCTTCTGACGATAATCATTACCTATTTAGTCTTAATGTAGAGTCAGGAAGACTTGAAATCATGAAATTGCTATGTAACTAGGAGCCAGCCATTTAACCCCTCCTCTTCTTACACTGAAGAAATGGCATTTCCTTAGAGTAAGTTCATAGAAATTTTGTCCAATGGGAATAGCCAGGTGGCAAAGTTAGATGTTACATGCTTTGGCAAATTGACTGGCTGAGTTCTGGTCACAGTCTGGGGTTCTGGAAGCAGATACTCTTCATTGGCACCCAAAGGGATTGCACCTGGATAACCTGGCTCATTAGTGTGGTAACCAGACACAAAATCAGTGGTAATGGCATCTGGTTTTGGGAACTTCCCACAAGCTGTCAAAGTATCAACTTGAGGTGTATCTTATTTAAAGCGTTTTCTAAAGAATTATTATTTTAAAACCACATATTTCCTATCATTTCAATTAAATGTGTTTCAGAAATTTCAGGTCTAATACTGATGCAAAGTGAAGCACAGTGAAAAATCTGCATGGTCAGAGCAGGAATTACAAACATAGAAGCAGTTTAGTGGTAGTCACAGTTGTACATCTCTCATGCATCATTTTCAGGGTAATGTCTTGATTTGCACAGGAATTGTTTTTAAGTGAGGCAGAGCTTCACAAAGTCATTAGCCTCACCCTCTCCTCCAGATTCATCTAAGTCTAGTGGCAAGACAAAAGTCACATGTGGACTGTTGACTTAATACTATGGTTTGGAGGGAGGTCATGGCCAAAGGCCTCCTTGCTTTCCAGCTATGTCCATGTTGTGTTCCACAGACCTGAAGCTGCACCATCAGAAACTTGTTTCCTTGACTTCAGGTAGGACAATACTAGGGATCCTCAATTAACATGCAAATACCCATCATGTCTGTGAATTCCTTTAAATCTCCACTGTATTTTGTGCCTCATAGATAATACTTCCTAGTTATTTAAACATACTTATGTATGAGATTGGCAACTCCATGAAAGCATGGTTCTCTCTGTTCCTTGTTCATATGTTCACAACTGCAGCAGATTTCTTGCACCTAACAAACAATAGATCATTATTGAATGAATAAGCAATTCTGTAACTCAAGGAATGAAAACCCTATTTCAACTAAATTTTATTTTTCCAGTTACAGGAGTTCTTCGGGAAAAATTCGTTTGAAAATTAGCTAACCCCAAGAAATTATTAAAACAAAACCACAAAATGAAACATAAACAAGCAACTTCCAGAAAACAAGCTGGGGTGAAAATACATTCAACCAAATTTCCTATAACTTCTCTATCTGAAGTGAGGAATGAGAATTGATATTTACAACTATGACCTTGAGATGGTATCAGATACTTAATGGTCAAAGATAAAATTGCCTTTCCTATTCCACACTTACTAAGCCAAAACAATAGAAAAACACGTTTCAGAAGGAGTGTTTTGTCCAGTGACAAAGGTTGAATCAAAATCGATTTTCTGGTTAACTCTAAAATAACCAGCATACTTTATTTCATAGGTATTACAGTTGATCAAAATTTTGTAGTACTTGGTCTTAACATTGCTTTCTTCACCCCCCATTTTTTGCTTAAAATACATGTATATTTTAAAATATGTTTAGCATTTTATTCCTATAAAGATGATTTTGTTTTTGAAATTTTGAGCTTTGTGTACACTAAATGCTTTTTGATCATTTTTGGAAATTAGATATTATATAAGTTACTTAGATAATTATGAAAGACAATAAAAAAAGACTGACATTAAAGTAGGAAAATTTCACTTGCTTTTCTTTCTTTTCCTCCCTCTCTCTTGTCTCCTTTCTTCTCTCCCCTTCCTTCATTCCTTCCTCTCTTTCTCTTTCCCTCCCTCTTTCTCTTTCCATTTCCTTTTCTCTCTTCTCTTTCCCTTCTCTCCTTCCCTCTTTTCTTTCCTCCTTTTATTCCTTCTTTCCTCCTCTTTTTCTTTTTCCTTATTTCATTTCCCTTCCTCCTCCTTTCTTCCTTCCCTTCTTTCTTCCTTCCCTTTCTTTACTTGTTTCCTTCTTTTCCTCTTTTCCTACTTCCTTCCTCTCCTCTTTCCTTCCTTCTCTCTTTCATTCCTTTCTTTACTCTTTCCTTTCCTTCTTCCTTCCCTCCCTAACCTTTCATTCCTTGTCTCCTTTCTTTCTTTTGCTTTTCCCCCCTCTCCTCTCCCTCCCATCCTCTCTTCCTTCCATGTTTCATCCCCTTTCTTTCTTTATCTTTGCTTATTTTGCCCTTTCTCAATTGCCTTTTTTGACCAGCTGCTCTCTCCACCTGAACAAATCTAAGAGGTGCTGAAGGTGCATTTTGAATAGGTCTCCAGGACTGAAGTGTACTCTCTATTTTAGTTGTTCTGATTTCTTCTTTAACTTTGACATATTCCCACTTCCCTCCTCTCTGCCCTCCATTAACTCTTATGGCACACTATTATTGCAAAGAGAAAGTACCCAGACTTTATTTACACAACACATAGCAATCTGAGAACCAGTAGAACAGCTCACAAGCCTCTTCCACGGCATCCTGAAGTCTGAAGCCAGACTTTTTTGACCCTAAAGGTACATACATTTACTGAAAAAACACTCCCCGCTTCAAAATGGGGGTTGGAACACTGAGGTCATGCCTACTTTTACTGGTGGTATTTCCAGCTGAGTTAGATAAGTACTACAAATGAAATTCTGTTCTTGCTTACTGAGCCTTTATTAGTCCCATTTTCTCTCACTAGAACGGCCTGATTTCTCCCCAGATTATAACTGTTATTCAGAACACAACCAGGGTGGGATTGCTAATACTTTACCCCAAGAATAAATTTAGAGCATGGTGAAAATACACTCAGTGAGGATATCATCAGGATAAAAAAAAAAAGAGATAGCCAAGGTCCTAGATAGCAAAATAAATAAATACTATAGCTAAATTAAGGAACTACCAGATCACCTACTAGTTTCTATTGCTGGCCACCCTAGCCTCTCCGGCCTGAGTCAGTTTTGCTCTCCTTTCTGAAGCAGGCTCCCAAAGAACGACCTGTCATTTTGCAAATGCTTTATATCAATTGATCTGAGAACAGCTTGTGTTGACCAAGCAAATAAATAAGGAACCAATCAATTAATATTTAGTGAATACTTCTTATGTATCAGGCACAGTGCTAAGTGCTGGGGTTACAAAAAGAGACAAAAAATAGTTCCTTTTCTCAAGGAGCTTACAATGTAATGAGGAGGACATCTTGAAAACAAATATATACAAAGAAAGTTATATACAGGATAAATGTCATAACTAACAGAAGGAAGGCACTGGAAATAAGAGGAATGGGGAGATGCTTTTAATAAAAGATGTGATTTTATTAAGTGAAGGAATGAATAACTACTCATGGCTCTGGTTCTAACAGAAAATGAAAACAACATTTCCACCAATAGTCAATCTGATACTTTCTCTGATTGTAATGGTTGATGAGACTGTAGAATGCTATATTTGAAATTACCCATTTATTTGAATGAAAAGGAAAAAATGATCTGATTGCCAAAAAAGAATCAATGGTCATATTTAAAAGTTATTAACCCTATACACTATAAGAAATAAGGTCAGGGTGATAAAGTGGAAAGGGCACTGGCCTTGAGAGTTAAAATACCTGGGTTTTAGCCCCAGCTCAGCCTCACTCTTCAATAAGTCACTTCTCCTTCACTGGGACTCAGTTTTCTCACCTATGAAATGAAAAATTTTGACTAGGTAATCTCAAAGTTCCCTTCAAGCACTAATCCGATGATCAGACAAGATATAAAATTTAGTATTAACCTCTGAATGCCATCTTTTTGGAAGATATCCAATAAAATGTGGTTGATATAATGAATAACTTAATGCTATATAAGGATCAGCTGAAAAAAAAAGTGGGCATGTTTATTCTGGAGAAGAGTCTTGGGTGGCAGGGAATATAAGAGCTTCCTACACATATTTGTACAGTTATCATATATGAGAAAAATTAAATTTGTTCTGTTTCTCCACAGAGGAGATAGTCAGACATTGAGGGAGGGAGGGTGCTACATACAAGATGGTAAAATTAGTCATAAGGGAAAAAATACTAATAACTCAAATTATCCGTAATTGGAAGAGGTTGCTGTAGAAGGAACAATCTCTGCCATATAGGCTAGATTTTTTTTCTTAAAAGGTGTGGAAGCCGTCCTGGAGACCTAATTTACTCCTAGGAATAACTGGATTTTGCTTGATGGTTGCCTAAGTATGGAAGGTACCACATAACTACTCCCTCACACTTCTGGCAGGCAGACCCACGTAGCCAAGACAGCAGTTGAGAAGTAGCATTCACCTAACTCCCTGTCATTTTATTGTTTAGCATTCTTTATATGTTATGACTAAGTAAACCTCTTTTTGGTACCACTTAGATAGCTTACAAGGGTCCCATTCTGTTTTAAATTTGAACCTGAAGTACAAGATCTGCTTGAGTCATGCCTAGTCTACAAAAGCTATCTTGGGAAGTAGAAGGTTTTTCTCCTCCATTGCAAGTTACTAAATACAAGTTGGATGACAGACTGGCATGTATGTTGTGCAGATGTTTTTTTGGTTATAAGATGATAATTATAATGATAACCAGAACAGCAAATGTTTGCATTGCACTTATTGTGTTCTAGGGACTGTGCTAAACTCTTTAAAAGTATATTGTCAGCTGATCTTCGTAAAAGCCCTGGGAGGTAGGTGCTATTATTATCTCTATTTTACAGATGAAGAGACTGAGATAAAAAGAAGGTAGATGACTTGATCAGGGTCACATAGCACATAAGAGTCTGTGGCTGGATTTGCACTCAGAACTTCCTGATTTTTGCTATGCCTAATTGGGATTATTTGGTTACTCTGGTCCTTTCCATCTCTGAAACTCTATGATTCTGTGAGTTTATGGCCCTAACTGTCAATCTATTTCAACTTCTAAAAACAAACAGAAAAGAAAAATAGATATCATTCAAAGACCTTCTGATAGAAAAATGAAGAATTCCAACCGTGTTATTTCAATGATACATTTATGGCTTTTGCTTTTCAAAATCATACATAAAATGTGCATATACCCATATATACATATTCATGTGACCTAAAGAGGGTTACATATAACATATTTATGTATAAATAAATATATGAAGGAAGGAAGGAGGGAGGGAGAGAAAGAGGAGGGAGGGAGGGAGATAAAGAGAGAGAGAGAAAGAAGAAGAGAAAGAAAAAGAGAGAGAGAGTCTATTTTGGTCTTATTGAGGCACTGACTTTATACCACCAGCCTACATTTGTCATTAGCTTGTTTAATGCGCTCGATCACCATCTTCTTTCTTTGGATTTGTGTTGTAGCTCTTTCAATAAATTAATGGAAAAGAATGTGAAGAACTGGTCCTAGCACATGGTGAATGCCAGGCTTTGGAGGACCCAAGCTGTGCAGAGACTCAGGGAAGCAGCCAGCTGAGGAGAAGGGGATGGTTTTGCCAGCTGTCGCTGGAAACACAAAAACAAACAACCCACCAAAATAAAAATCTAAAACAGCAAAGCACAACCTGAGATTTAAATGCATAAAAAGGATTTGTGACAGTGGATGACACAGTGAGTAGAGTGCTTGGGCTGAGTTAAGGAGACCTGAGTCCAAATCCAACCTCAAGCACTTACTAACTGTGTGACCTTGGGCAAGTCTCTTATCTCTGTTTGCCTCAGTTTTCTCAGGATCTTACCTATCTCGGGATCAGTGTTAATATCATCTGAGAAAATGTTTGTTACTTACGTTATATGAATTCTGGTCATTGTGATGAGGAGGAAGATGAAGATGAAGAATGATGATGCTGTCAATGATGATGATGGTGATATATCCCTTCCCCAAAATTGCCAAAACAATAGCTTTTCTTTTCTTGTATCTCTTTCTCAAGGTTTAACTAGTTTTCATTTATAAAACAATGAAAAGAATACGGATATTTGTATGTGGATCACGAAGTTTGGTTCTTGCTTTTCTCTCAGGTAAATTTTACAAGCTTCAGTTTTCAGGGAAAAAGTATCAAGACCCACAAATAAGATAATCTGAATTAATCTCACTTTCTCAAGACTGCCTTCAGCCCACTGGAAAGTTTATGGTATAAAAAGAACTTACATATTAATGGGCCACATCTACAAACACATGAGATTCTCCAGTTCAAATTATTTTTCCATATTATTAATTTGTTTAAAATCAACCAGCATTTATTAAGTTCTAGGTAGTATGCTGGGTATTGGGGATGCAATAACAACAAACATAATAATCCCTGCCCCCAAGGAGCTTGTATTCTTTTGGGGCAAATGTGTAGATCTTTATTAATTCATTTTGATTTGAGAAACAATCATTCAATGCCTACTACATTTCATTTATTGTGTCAAGATATTTAGATAATTGTCTCTTCAGTAAAATATGACTTCAGGCCCTCTGCTGAGTGGGAAAGGGGAAGAGGTAGAGTGAAAGTCTTGAGGATAGAAGAAAAGTTTTGAAAGAGTCTGTGATGGAATCAATGAGGGAAGAGTTATAAAATTAGGTGTTCTATGGAGCTATCCATTTTTTAATGGGTCCAGTCAGGCTGATTGTGTCATTCCCTTTAGGACTGCTCAGCAGCATGGGAGGAAGACAGCGAAAGGGAGGATAGAGGCAGTGATCCAAGGTTAACATAGAGAAAGGTGATAGGATAAGAGAGTAAGGCATTCCAGCGCAGTGGACAGTGTCTAGCTGAATTGGTTAAGTATAGATGAATTTGTTAACTCTGACTTCATTTAAATTGGGAAGAGAATGTAAATTGAAGCCAGAGCAGGTGATAAATGACCTGGGAAGACACTGAGTAGTGAAGGGATAAAGTGTCTCCTGGGAAGAGCCAGGTCTGCTGAGTGCCAAAAGATGAGAGGATTGTGGTTCTTCATTTGGGTTAAACTCTTCTTGATTCCATATGAGGTTTCCTTGGCAAAGACTAGAGTAGCTTGCAGTTTCTTTCTCCAGTAGATTAAGCAAATAGAGGTTAAGCGACTTGCACAGAGATATTGAGTGTCTGAGACTGGGTTTGACCTCAGGTTTTCCTGACTCCAGGCCCAGTGCTCTATCCACTGAGCCATCTAGCTGTTTCAATAGGATTGCAAGAGAGAAGCTCAAAGGCAAAGGGAAGCTTGCGCACAACAAAATAGGGGTCCTTAGGAAACAGAGGAAAGGACAGTGGAACTCAGTAAGGATTTGGGAGAACTATGACTGAGACAGATGGGAATGAGAAAATGGCGGTGACAATTTTAAAAATCAAGCATTAATTAAGCACCCACTATATACTAAGCACTGTGCTTGGTGCTTAACTATTTCATTTGATTCTCATTATAAATCTGCCAGATAGGTACCATTATTATCCCTATTTTTCAGTTGTGGAAACTGAAGCAAGTAGAATCCAAGTGACTTACACAGGGTCACAGAGCTACTATGTATCTGAGAATAGATTCAAACTCAGACCTTCCTGACTGCAAGTCCAGGAGTATTTACTGTGCCACCTAGTTGCTAATAATGATGATGATATTTTAAAAATAATAATGGTATCTATTATAATTTTATAGATTATTTTTATACAGCACATCAAGATTTGAAAATTACTTCACATATTTCATCTCACTTAACCTGCACTATAACCCTGTAAGACAAATGTTATCATTTTATCCATTTTACAGATGAGGAAACTGAGGGAGAGGAATGTTAAGTGACTTGCTCACTGTACATTTTCATTAAGCATCTGAGCAAGTATTCAAAATCAGGGCTTCCTGACTCCAAATCCAATACTCTTACCCAATTATTCCATCTAGCTGAAAGATAGTCCAGACAGCAGGGGAAGAAAGGGTTTGGGCTTAATTAGGTAAGAGTTTTGTCTCACCCAGATTAAGAAGAAGTGGCTCTCTTAGCCATAGGATGGAAATATGGGAACTTTCGGCTGGAGATCTGATTGCTAAGATTGATATGAATTTTGTCAGGGTTGGAAGAGAGGGTAAAGTCCTCTTTCAAGCACTAGGAAGAAGTAAAATTGAACCTAGTGCTATGAACCCTATCCAAAGATAGGGTCCTAAAGATAAGAGATAAAGCATGTGAATCGCTGATGCATTTATGAGATGAGAATACATCTGGATTGTTCATTAGCTGGAAATAAGTCCTGGTTACCTGGTGGCCTGGTTACCTGGTAACAGGAAATCTATATGGATTGACTGAGAAACTTTGACAAACCTTCTGGAGCTTATATAAAACCACTGAGATAGGTAAAACTGAAAGATTCCAATGTCTGTTAGTAGAAAAGAGAGAAAGATCTTCCCCTAATGGGAAAAGAAATTCTTGAAAGGAGACTATCTCCTCTCCAGAGTGAGACTTTGTGAGCTTGGAAGCCTCTGGTGAATTTTTAGCCTTCCCCTCTTCCCTTGAGTATTTCTGTCCCTGGAAGAGTTGACAGCAGTGTGTCTATGTTGGGAGCCAAGGGGTGTGTGTGTGTGTGTGTGTGTGTGTGTGTGTGTGTGTGTGTGTGTGTGTGTGTGTGTGTGTGTGTGTGTGTGTGTGTGTGTGTGTGTGTGTGCGTCCTTCATTGCCAAAGAAGACCATGCCATCAGAGAAATAATGAAATGACTTGCACTTGATTTTGTTTTGAGTGAGACAGGGCCATGCAGGTCACCAGCCTCACTTCTCCTCCATAACCATTTGAATCCAGTAACCTAAATTCACCAGAATGCCTGGAGATGACCCAGGATGAGGCAATTGGGGTTAAGTGACTAGCCCAAGGTCACATAGCTAGTGAGTGTTAAGTGCCTGAGGTGAGATTTGAACTCAGATCCTGTTGACTTCTGCACTGGTGCTCTATCCACTGCACCACCTAGCTGCCTCAGGAGCCAAATTGTTATTGGACAAGATGAAGAAAGCAGATTCAAAGTTCTACAAAGAGTCTCACAGAAAATCTCTAGCATGGTTAAGGAGAGAAAAGGATTTCTAGCAACCAAGAGCTTTAGGTTAGCCCTTATCATCTCCAAGTTAGAGCCTTCTTTCCTTTGGACTCCATGTATTAGTTGAAGAGCATGTTATTGACTTTTCAGCAAATGTTTTGTATTAACTGTTCTTACTCTACCAGTTTAGTAAATACCCCTTTCTGAAAGTTGTCAAGTTGACTGATTTCAACTGACAATACGTAAGGGAAAGCACATAGGTGGGGGCCTCTAGAACTATGAGCTAGAAAAGTAATTTCCTTAGACATAATGTTAGACCCCCTGAGTGAAGATATAGCAGTTATTCTCTGAGGATCTCTGCCTTCTCATAGGAGTAAGATCTTGGGAGAGTAGCTCCAGAGCCTGTGCTTTAATAGAGTTGCAGAATTTGAGATCTAGGAGTAGCCACATAGACCCAATTTTTTCATAAATGCTCTAATACCCTTGAGATGTGGTCATCCAGATTCAGCTTGGAGACCCCCAAGAAGAACACACCACATCTTGAGGAAGGCCATTCTACCTTTAGACAGATGTTACATGGAAGAATTGCATATAGAGGACAGAACTAGAAACAATGGTTGGAAATTGGACCGACATATTTAAGTTTGACATAAGGAACAGTTTTCTAAAAAACTGAAGCTATATAAATGTGGATTATTTTGTTTGAGCATTCCCAATCACAGATGTTGAGATCCCAGATTGCTGTTGTCTAGTCATTTTTCATTCATATTCAATTATTCATTGTCCTTTTGGGGGGTTTTCTTGACAAAGATATTGGAGTAATTTGCTATTTCCATCTCCAGCTCATTTATTTTTACAGATGAGGAAACTGAGGCAACCAGGGTTAAGTGACTTATTCAAGATCATATAACTAGTAAGTTTCTGAGCCCAGATTTTAATTTGGGAAGATGAGTATTTCTGACTCCATGTCTGATGCTCTATCCACCATACCACCTAGCTGGCTGAGATGTCAAGTAGATGATTACTTTGGGGGAACTTGGAGGGATTCTTGAGTTTGAATATGGTTTGGACTGGTTGACTTCTGAGATCCTTCAGATTCATAGATTCTGTGATTCTAAGGTCATCTCATAAAACTCTGCCCCTAAAGTATATAGAAATGTGAACCTTGAGAATTTCCCTTTGAGAATTCATCATCATCATCATCATCATCACATTAATAGCATGATAATAACTATTATAGTATATCTAGGTAGTGCAGTGAATAGAATACTGGATCTAGAGTCATGAAGACTCATCTTTCTGGATTCAAATCTTGCCTCAGACACTTAATAGCCATGTGACCTTGGGCAAGTCACTTAACCCTGTTTGCCTCAGTTTCCTCCTCTGCAAAATGAGTTGAAGAAGGAAATGGCAAACCACTCTGATATCTTTTCCAAGAAAACCCCAAAATGGGGTCATGACGTGTTAGACACAACTGAAACAACTGAAGAACTATAACAATTCCATTGGTTGTAAATAGTCGTACTTGTATAGTACCACAATGTTTGCAGGGCACTTTGTATGTTGTCACATTTCATCTTCACAATAACTCTGGCTGTAGGTAGACACTAAATATTATCTTTATTTTATAGGTAAGCAAACTGAAGATGAGAGAGATTGAGTGATGTGCCCAGGATTACTCAGGTAGTAAGTGTCTGAGATGAGATTTGAACTCAGTTCTTTCTTACTCCAAGTCCACTGCACCACCCAGCTAACTTTCATGGCTATGAGGATAGAATAAGAATTGGTAACTCTTGGGACCTCTTCTACAATATAGTCTTAGCAAGTTTCCTGTACCATGAGCAGTTAAGTGACTAGCCCAGGACAGCACAGCCAGTATATGTCAGTTAGAAGCACGAATTGAATCTAAGTCTTCTTAGCTCTCAAACGGGCTTTGTCCTCTGTGCAAAATGTTTAAAATGTGTGAAGTATGAATTAGTATCTTAAAAGGGAACAGTCTTCCCATACTATTGAAAGTTTAAGCACTACACATTTGGCCTTCGCTGATTATGTATTTTTTTCCTTTGGCAAATTGGCTCACATTTCTCTATAAAAAAAAAAGAGGAAGTCTTTTTGGAAGGAAGAATGATATTTTGTGTGTGGTTTCCGTTTACAGCTTTTGAGAGTTATGTGGTCCCCCATGGGAAAACAGCTGCTGCTGTCAGATTTCTACAACTTTGTACCCACTTTGGAATTAATAGATTACTGGCGCAGCCTTTTTTATGTTTTACCATAAACATAAAAAGATGAAGGATAAATTAATCAGAGAATTGCTAATTTCACTTTGATCAATAACATCTTTAATAAGTGTGTGTTGTCCAAAAAGAAACAATAAATCATTCTGGTAAATATCATTACCTTACCCAGCACTCATCCAAACCAATATTCATATCCTGAGTCATAAAACAAATTGGAAATTTATTATGAAGATCTTGGAATAAACTTATAACCACTTTTGATTTGAGTTATATTTGCTGGCTTCAATCGATAGGATAATGGGAGCTATTTTCAAAGTCTCAGGAACAGATTTTCATGCTAGAGCCTCGAAGGTAAATTTAATTGACACTTTCCTGATACCCAGACTTGCCTCATCTGTACAGCCTTCACATGGATTTTCAATTCAATTTCATCCTGAAATGGGAGCTACCACAAATCCAAATACCTTGTTGGACCTGTACAAAATGAATTATGTGGATAACAATATTTCATCAAACCGGAACTCAGCTGGGTTATGTCCAAAGCAGTAACAGTGTGTAAATAAATTGCTAAGTCACAGAAAAATTGATGACTTGTATCTCATGTTTAAAAATTGAGATCAGTAGTTTAGAAAACAAATGCTGCCATCTTAGCACTTTTCTTTTGTTTTTGTGAGTATTTGCAAATTCAAACAAGTCTGAATAAGAGAGCACCTTGTTCAACTTAAATTATTTTAGAATTATGTATTTATCCAGGAAAATTCCCATGGGATGATTATGGAAAAAATAAGGATTGTTGTGTCACTCTCTTCATTATAGTAGAACAAGATATTTTTCTAATGGTATGATCAATGAGTACAGAAAGTTGCTTGTCCAAAATACCAGCTTTGGCAGATTGACAAAGTTAAGCAGTGTCTCAATAAATTTAATCTCCCTCTTTCCCCTCCTCCTCCCAAATGCCACATTCAGAAATTTCAGACCTCTTCTGGACACGTAAGTTCCCGAGCACGTTGAAACAATGAAATGTCATTTTTTATTTTTGGTGAGAGAGTGCTATAGAATGATCTACTTTGAAATGCACTTTGGGATGCTTTGAGATATTTCAGCACCTTGATCAGAGCATCAGGAATATTGATAGGGTAGACTAGAGACAAGTGTTTATCTATGGCTAATCCCCAAGAAACACAGTCCCAAGGTGCAATGGATTGATTCCTTTCATGAATATGAGAAGTATTATAGAAAGTAACTGAAGAAAACTGAACATGAATGTTGAAAAACTACAAAGAACAAGCTTGATCCTGAAGATGAGATACAAGAAAACACTTTCTTCAACTTCATGGCAGAGATGGAGAATGCATGAGTGGGGAATACTGAATATAATGCCAGACATATTTTTGTTGTATCAGTTGCCTTTGTTATTTTTTTCTTTTACTTTTTAAAATTGGTCTATTATAAAGGATGGTTCTCTGGCAAGTGAGAGTGTGGGATAGAGGGCTAAATCCAGGTGATGTAAAAACAACAGAAGATATCAATAAAATTATTTTTAGAAACAAAAATAATTGAAGTATATTGGATGTTTGAAAATGAAGTCAAAATTCATTGAAAAAGTGGGCAATTAGACTTTGCTCCATAAGTAAGTTACAGTAATAGTAATAATAATAATAATGATAACTAATAATAATAGTACAGTTACCCCTTTCACATTGCAGAGATTAGGGGCATGAAATTCCTTTGATCTGGAGAATCTTTGTAAAAATTTATGACCCTCCCTTTCTAATAGACAAGAAGTCTGAATTATTATGGCATTGAAGGATAAATTATTTTGATATTATATGTTACTATACATGCATGTCATACATTTCTGAGTTTCTAAATGTCTTCTGAGTCATCTTCTGGCCTTCATTATCTACAGCTTCCATAAAACTCCCACAAATTCTTATTTAATTTGCTATGCCAACCTGTAATATATTAAGATCACAATGGGGAAAATGTTAATGTGGAAGGGATAATTGTAGAAGAAATACTAGTAGCCTAGAGATAGAAGATAAACCTGGGATTTTGCTAGTATAGGAAAGGAAGGGAAAAGCCAAACAAACAAACCAACAAACATTTATTAAGTGCCTACTATGTTCCAGGGACTGTGCCAAGCACTTGACAAATATTATCTTGTTTAATCCTCACAGCAACCTAGGGAAGTAAGTGCTATTATTATCCCCATTTTACAGTTGGAAACTGAGGCAGACAGAGGTGAAGTGACTTGCCCATAGTCATTTAGCTAGTAGGTATTTGAGGTTACATTTGAACGTGGATCTTCCTGACTCTTTTAGAAGTCTATCTCCTGTGCCACCTGTGGAAACCCAAGGTAAGGAAACTCCCTCTCTCAATGCAAATTAACACCTTCTCTACAACTAACAGACTTGGCTACCTAGAGAAATGGAGGTTTAAAGACCTGCTCAAAGTCACAAGTACATGTGAGGCAAGATCTAAACCTAGGTCTTTCCATTTCCAATTCTAATGTTTGATACTCTTTCCCTCAATGTTTCTCTACAAGCAACTTATTTTTTTTTACCAGACTTTTCATTTCATTGCTATGGGGAACTTTGGATTATGAAATGCTTTCTGCTAATACAGGCTGACATTTGCTCCACAGTTTACAGTTTTAGGTAGTTGCTTGGGACATTGAGAGGTTAAGTTATTTGCTCAAACTCATATAGCCAAAATGTGTCCAAGACCAGAATTCTATCTTGTACTTCTTGGCAAAAGTTTCAATTAATTGATCGCAGGACTTTTCCCCCTGTGATAAAAGGCACTGAAGTCACATGAGTACATGGTTTAGGGTAAGAAATTTGCTAAAATAAATAGGAAAGAAAAGATATTAAGACAACTTTATGAATATATAATCTATACTCTATACTAGGGGTGGTAAACCTACAGCCTCAAGGTGACATGTGGCCCTTTAGGTCCTCAAGTGCAGCCTTTTGACAGGACTTAGAGGGCCACATGCACCTTGAGGCTGGAAGTTCTCCACCCCTGTTCTATTCTCTAGATCTAGAATTATTACAGTTCTCAGAAACCATTTAGTCCAAGCCTTTCATTTTTGAGCTAAGGAAATGGGACCTCAGGGAATTCCAGGGATTTACTCATATTTATTTGGATACTAAGTATCAGAGTTGGGAGATGAACTCAGTTCTTTTGCATTCAAAGCCAGTGTTCTTCTACTTTCCATTTTTCCTGCATTCTGTTTGGCTATTCATTCCAAACGGTGGCAATCTTCCATGAAATAAAACCATTTTGCAGAATTATTTTGCAATGTAGCTTGAATTTCACTTGCAAAAGAAGAACTAAGATTATTCATTCTTAAAGCAGATATCTCATTTTGGAATTGTTTCATCTGCAAAGTAAAGAGATCTGGTTGTATTTCTTCTGGGGCTAGGAGTTGCAGTCATTTTAGTAAAGTCTTGAATTCTATACAATATACTCTCACATCAGACTTGCATTGTGTATAGAGATGGAAATGTCAAGATGTAAGCTCCCCTTGCTCAAGTTCCACAGAGCTTGTCCCTTCCTTCTCAACATCTCTTCTCAGTGCTGATTGAAGAAGTTCTCACTCAATATTGGCAAAGCCACTTCTATTGCCTTTTTGCAAAGTTCACATGAAATCCCACCACCCCTATAAACATATTTAGATAATGTGAAAGTGTTCATGATTTCCAATCAAGACCTATCCTATTCAATGAAATCAGTACGCTTCTAATGGTCTCATTTAAAAATAAACAGAAACAAAACCAAAAACAAATGTCACTGTGGAGAGAATTGTGGAATATTGGAAATTGTATGAGAAATTTAGGCCTAGGAACCAAGGGTGAGAATTAAGATTAGCCACAAGTACTGGGCCATTTCCAGTTGTCCTGATGTATACCTGGCCAATGGACCCATAGGGCTCCAGAGGAAAAAGTGAAGCTGGTAACCTTAAAGAGTCCTCCCTCACTTAAATACAGTTCACTTCCATGGCATCATCTTCCTGATGTCATGGTCCTCTTCTAAAATGAAGGACAAACCACAAGCACCACTGCACAATCAAAGAGGACTAAGGACATCAAGGGTGGCTTACACATGAGTTGGACTGAAATGAAGCAGATTTGCACAAAGCCATCAGCCTCCCTCTCTCCTCCTGAGTCAATACATTCCAGAGACAAGACAAAAGTCAAGACAACAAAATCACCCAGAATGCAGTGGATGACCTTGGCATCTTCTATGCCTGACCAAGCTCTAAATGTTTTACAGCACCTGCTTCAGCTGATCATTGTAACAAATTGTTCTCATTGGTTCATTCTGATGTTTGAGGTTGACATCCCTCTAGCTCATGGACAGGTTTGAGGCCCATAGGTTGCTTTCAACCTGGTTTAGCCTATGTGCCAAGACGCTTTTACTGAGGTATGGCCACTGTGCATGCTACACTTTCTGGGAGCTACACGTGTGAGTTTGGTGACAAGTAGACATCAAAGTTGGATGAGCCTCCCTAAAAAGGGCTTAGTAAGCTCTAACAACAGAAGCCCTCTCTGAATACCACATCCATCCAGGAGGAACAGTGATTGATATTTGAAGAGGGCAATTTTGGTATTGGAATCATTTGTTAGATCAAAGGTAGCTGAACACACCCAAAGAAAAATAATAATTTTGCAGGTCAGAATAGGATCATTTGTATTATATGGTTCATAGTGTGCTAAATATTTTGATAAAAATATCCAAAACACATTACTGGGCTTAGAATTCATGACCAGGACCTACTTGTTGATAATTTCATCTCTTTTATTATTTTCAGGCTTCCTGGCCAAGCTCAGAATGGCATTTATTACAAATTCTGGGTCCTACATTTTATAATTATAACCATAACTAAGATGAGGTGCCTGGAGGTTGTCCCAAGCAGCAATATTTAGATGGTTTTCTAAGCATTTCTACTCCTCAAGCAACATAGCAACAACTGAGTTTAGAGACTAGTCAGCAAGGATAATTAGACAAAATGGGTAGCTACCAGATGACACTATCTCTCTTTCCTTAAGCACTGTCTGTGGCCTTCTCATACTTCAGGTGAAAAGCTCCTAGCAACAGGTTTCCTGAGATCTTTAGCAATAGTTGGGATGATGTCTCAGGTTCTCTGTTTCCCCTTGATCAGGAAGTATCTCAAGTTTTTTTTCCCCCATGACTTAATTTAATGTCACATTTCATACAGCCTGTCAGGGCCTATTTTGTGAAGTTGTTCCAGCTCCCAAAACTGTGATCTGTATCTTTGCCTGTACGAGACCCCAATGGAGATAGAGAATCATTGTTGACCATGCAAGTACTCTCCATGTTTCTCAATAGTCTAGAGAAGAATCACCAACGCAGGAAAACAAAAGCAGTCTATAATAAAATAACATAAATAATTCTTTCATGCACACACATACACAGACATAGACAGAGATATAGACACACACACACACACACACACACACACACACACACACACACACACAAACTCTGGGTCCAAGCCAAACTCAAGAATTCATCATGGAATATCAAGGTTGTCACCCATCTGATCTATAGTAAACTCATTGGAAGTCTATAAAACAGAAGATACTAGATAGCTGGGGTCATCACTCATGAAGTTATATGAAAATTATTCTAGGCAGCTAGGTCTCATGGACCTGAGCTCTGGGCTTAGAGCCAGAAAGGCTTGAGTTCCCATGTTGCTTCAGACAATTACTTGTTATATGAGCCTGAGTAGGTTATATAACCTCTATCAACTTTGGTTTCCTTATCTTTAAGAAGAAGGAGTTGGTCTCATTTGTCTCCAAGGTTCAGTCTAGTTCTATAATTTCCAGTAGAGAAAACAGAAGAAGGAACTCCCCCTCTTCCTTCCAGTGGTGGGGAACTAAGGACTTTTTCAATATACTGGCTACTTTTGCTGAACTGTCCCCCTCATTATCTGTTGTTTTTTTTTAAATTCTTTGTTATGAGGGATGAAGGCAATGTGGCATAATAGAGAGTTGGCCTTGAAGATAGGAAGATCTTAGTTCAAGTCCTGATTCTGACATTCTGTATGACCTTTGTCTAGTTCCTTAACCTCTTAGTGCTCTCAATACCTGTTGAAGACTATAAGTCATAGAGAAAGTACTGATTTATATTGGTAGAAGAAGCTCTCTACATCCATGAAGTCACAGTTTTGATTGATATCCCCTGTTATGGGTGAGAACACTCTGGGAGGGGAAATATATTTGGGCCAACGTAGGTGATCCCAACACAAAAGATACCAATGAGAATTTAGGTAAAATGAATTTCATGGAAACAATCGCCTTTTGCTGTGTTTGCTTGCTTTTCATTTTCAAACATTATTTTTACCTCAGTTCATTTCACTGAATTTTCCCACCACTGGATCTGTTCCCACTCTCACTTTTTAGTTTCAGGCTCCTTTCCCTGCTTTACTAAATGTATGCACTTTACTCAGCAGATAAGTATTACGTACAGAGCTGGAGAGTGAGAAGGTGCATTGCCTTTCAAGCTGAAAGCACTGAACATACAATTTTGATAAATCACATACGTGTGTTGTTTGAGAGGAGGAGAGACGAGGGCAAGGCTTTGGGGCAGTGTCACATAGTAGACAGAATTTCCATTTTAAAAGATCTAATTTCCCCTACAGAAACATTTCCATTCATTTTGACATAACTGGTAAAAAATCCAACTGTTTCTTGTTCATTAAATCACTGCCTGACTTCAGACTTGACTGAAATAGCACTTGTGTCAAAGCTCTTTAACACATTTATCATATTTTTTTCTCTTTAGGAACATGTCTGCATTCTTTTTTTCTCACAGTCTGTTCACTGTCACAGTACTCAGTTTAAACAGAATGAGAAAATTATTTTCTTAAACCAGCTTCGTTGGAATTCAGACACGAAAATGAAATCTCCAAACATTGTTTATCATCCCAGATTGGTTGATTTGGATGGTCTTCTACATAGATTTTTTTCCCAGCTGATAGAATGTTTCCATAACTACATCTCTCTCATAGTGATGGCCACTTACAGAAATGTGTCAGGTAGAGTTAGCTGTTGCCACATCTTGGTGGTATTTATGATTGTTTTGACAGTCAGAGCTTATCATTTTAAATTTTTGTCTCATTTTATCCACTGATGTGATGCTGTATCCTCTTACTTCAGGGTGGTTTCTACTTCATTTTTTGGCTACTCAGCACTCTTAAGAGGATTTTACAATGGCTAGGTTTTAAACATTTAAATGTCCCCCACTCAGACTCTCACCCCAAACCAGATTCACAGAGTAGGACAGTAACATAAAGAGGCTAATTCTTACCCACACTTTTTATTCTTTATGATGCCAGCCTCTAAGTGCTTTCCTCATTTAGGAATTTTCTAAACTTTGCCCATCTTGGAAGTCTCTAGAGCTAGAAGAGACCTCAGGCCATCCAACTAGTTTCACCCTCACCCTGACCCCCTCACTTAGTTTTTCAGATGAGGAAACTGAAGACCAGGGAAGTTCAAAATCTTATCCAAGGACCCATAGGTAGGAAGAGTAAGTTTTTGACCAAGGTTCTCTCTTTCCGCTGTACCATTAACTCACTCCTCAGGAAATGCATATAGCCTTATCTTATTAATTATTGTTGATAAAGGTGGTGGTGAATTAGTGGATTCTCCATAAAAATGTGACTGAGATTCATGATTTCATCAAAGTAGAGAGCTCCTGGTGAGGAAATCCTCTACCAGTGTCAAACATCAGCACAACTGCAGCTTTTGGTTTTAGAAGCATGGCACTCTCTTGGAGGATGTGTAATGGAGAGGCCTTTTCCATTTAAGAGCACGTGTAGATGCTCTCTTACTGAAACTTGTTGGCAATCAGGAGTGTTTTAATAGGTTATTTGGATAGAAAGTAAAGGGATAATTCTCATCCTTCAGGCCTCTCTTCCCATTCCCAGTGTAAGAATGAATTTCTGAATCCCAGAAGGGATAATCCCATGAATTCAAAGCCTCCTACGCAAGTTGGTTTCTGGGATGGGACTATCTCTTATTTGTAAGGTCTTGAGAAAAGACCAATAAACCTACATCATTGAACCCTGGAATAAAAACAGGAAAATAGTAAAGGATAAAGATTAGCAAAGATCAGACACCTATGGGACACAGTGGATAGAGTGTTATGCATGCAGTCAGGAAGATTCATGTTTCTGAGTTCAAATCTGGCCTTGGACACTTGCTAGCTCTATGACCCTGGACACTTCACTAAATCCTATTTGTATCAGTTTCTCATCTATTAAAATGAACTAGAGAAGGAAATTGCAAACCACTCCAGCATCTTTGTCAAGAAAACCCAGATGGGGTCATGAAGAATCAGATATGACTTAAATGACGGAACAACAAAAAGCAAAGATTATTAGGTCTTCTAGATTAACCAGTCCAGTAGTGTCTAGCTAGCTTCTGCACTGGAGATGTTTTCCTGGGACATCAAGAAGTTAAGAATTAAGAAAGGAAGTAAAATATAATGTATACAGAGGTGGACTTAGAGTCAGGAAGACCTAGATTCGGAATCTCTCTGCAACTACTATCCAGACTCTGATAAAGTCATTAAGCCACTAAATATTTCCAACAAGTCTCTTAGATTGTAAATTGCAGAGTAGATGATGATCTCTATAGATAGAAGATGGTTTTTTTTTATCACACCAATGAAATTTTAAGCCTACCACACCATGCCATACCACTGAGAAGCTAAATGACTTGCCATAGTCACATAAATTATATTTGTCCAAAGGAGGACTTGAAGCTGATTCTTTCTCGTTTTAAGGCAAGCACTTTGTCCACTACACAATGGTCTTATTCATAGTAATTTTTACTGCAAAATTATGGTTTAGATATTAATGAGACTAGGTGACCACTATGACCCATTCAAATTCAGAATTTCTGTGGTTCTATTATATTCCTGATTTTATAACCCATTGAAGGGTCTGAGTTTTCAGAGATTCAAGTTGACTCATCACCCCAGTTGTCCTGTAAATTCAATGTCAAAGGAAGAGAATATATCTGCTTTAAGAAAGCATCAACTTGTCAATGCAATAGAATTTTGTCTGGAAGAATAAGGTACAGAAACATGGTCACACAGGAGCATAAAATAGAAACATTCCTAGTCCTGTGTTCTTGACCTGGTTCTCTTACCCTTTATTGCTTCTTTTATAACTGAGCTTTAGGACATCTATTTTGTCTTGTATTAGTTTCAAGTATATTTACTTAGAAGCCGAGATCAGAGACCTGTTTCCTGAAAGAAGTAATTAATCATTGGAACATCAAATGCATGTGGCCAACAGTTCCATATAATTCTGAATACCCTGATACATCCCGGATGGCCTGCTAACACAGGTTCTTAGATCTGCTTTCTAAAAGGAAAGCAACTTTTGAGGGGTCAACAATCTTCTTTAGTCACATATACCAATGGAGAAAATACAAGCAGAGAAATAAAGACCAACAGACAGGGCTTCTAATTGTTTGACCATAAGCAATACATACATAAGCAACAGACATATCCAACTGACTGACCATTACATACACACATGGTTACCAGAGAGAGAATCACCAAGATCTGAGCTTTCAAAGGGGGTGGGGGGCTCCTGAATGGCTACCTAGAGTATCATCTGGCATAAGAACCTTCCTCCAAAGAGTAAACCCAAAGCAAAACCTCACCTCAGAATACATATGCACTTTTCAGAGCTAGAGGGCATCACAACCCTTGTGAATCAGTGCCTCCTTTATTAACAAAAGGTGTAGGCATTTCTATAAAACCAACCTCCCCTAATCAAGCTTCCCTTAATGGACTCCACTGGAGGCCTATTAATGGGCAGGGAAGATCTTTACATTACTCATTACTCAATCACTCAGTGAATCAGTTACCCAGAGGCATTTAGTAAGAGGTCATTTTACTTTTTACCTAAATCTGCACATGTTGGCCAATTCTCTCCCAGTGAACCTGAGAGTATCAGGCAAATTTCATCTACCCAAAGAAATAAATTGTACTTACTGGAGAGTTTTAATGATCCCAAACTTTTGGAAACAACTGTTACAAAATTGGCATCTCTGTAATTCATATATAACAGCATCTTTCACCTGACATAGGAAGTTCTTGGAGGAACTCTTCACTATTAGCATAAATGATGAAAGAGATATTGGAGTAATGGACAGGAGAGAAGGAATAGGGACAGGAAATTACATTTGAAGTCCCTGAATATGCCACTTATGTAAATCACTCAAGTCTAGGATTAGGGTCCCAAAGTAGATCTAGTTGTGACTGAAGGTTTATAGACTAATGAAGTCAGCCCTTTTGAAATATTCAGAAGTATCAGGAATATGTCTACATAAAACTTTGACATGGAGTTATTGCCATGGAAATCAGTATTTTAAGAATTAACACTTATTGATGCTTTTAAAAATATCACACATATACAAAACTTTTGTAAGAAATAGAAGGGTGGAAGTATGTCCCCACACAAATAAATCACAGAAGATCCAAACAACTACATCTGATCAACTAAAAGTAAACTAGGTGTAAAAAAATACTTAATCCATTTGAAAGGATCATAGAGGGTCTGAGTCATTGGATAAAGACTAATGACACTACACAGGAAATATATCGTGACTAGCTGAAAAAGATCAAGTTAGGCCTCTTGGGCTATATAGAGAGTTAGCAAGCTAGGAGTCAGTCAAGTAGGAAATAATTACAAATTTGGGAGCTGAAGATCCTAGGATATTAAGAGGTAATGACTATTGCAGGTAAGAGAATGCTTCTTTTTTCACCTACCCATTGAATATTACCCCTGTATCTATTAGGCAAGGGTTTGTTGGTAAATGATACACATCTGAGTTACTTCCCTCCCTCTCTCTGACCAAATGGTGAGCACTTGGTTTTAAGTTTAATCTGCTTTATAAATAATTTCTTAAGCATAGACAGTCAATGAAACAATAAATCAAACTCTAATTTGCTACTTTTGAAGGTGCAAATGGTCATACTAAAACATTTAACAACCAGCTCTCAGCAAAAGCCAATTAGAGCAGGCTTCAGTACATCCCTGCTAGTAGGAGACTATATAATAAGCTAGGAGTTGGAAAGGGCAATGAATGATCTCCTGAGCAAAAGCAACTGATTATCTGGAGAAAAGATAAGTCATATTATGCCCTTGGGAACTTTGAAAAGTTCTGGAATTGGGGGTTCCATCAGCATCGGTGACTGTGTCTCAAAAACCCAGTAGCAACATCCCTGGAACAACAGAGGCTGGTAACAGCACCTGTGTTGTAAACCAAGAGACACATCAAAGATAATTTTACATCTTAGGTAAAGGAAACTTCAGGATTTTACAAGGGCACTGACCCCTGCAACACAGCAGAGAACTGCACTGAAGGACAGTGTATTTTTTCTTTAAATTAGTTTATTTAATTTTAGTTTTCAACATTCATTTCCATAAACTTTTGAGTTTTAAATTTTTTCTGTCTCCTTCACCTCCCCCCTTCCCCCAAGAAGCCATGCAGTCTGACAAAGGCTGTACATATACATTCTTGTTAAACATTTTTTTTTTACATTTTATATCTGTATACTTTTTTAAAATGTTCATTTATTTTTAGTTTTCAACATTCATTTCCACAAAATTTTGAGTTCTAAATTTTCTCCCCATCTCTCCCCTCCCCCATCCCAAAATGTCAAGTATTCTAATTATCCTTTCCCCCAAACTACCCTCCCTTCTAACATCCCTCCCTTCCCTTATCCCCATCTTCTCTCTTGTCTTCTAGCGTAAGATAAATTTCTATACCCCATTACCTGTATTTCTTATTTCCCAGTTGTATGCAAAAACAATTCTCAACATTTGTTCCTAAAACTTTGAGTTTCAACTCCTCTTTCTTCCTCCCTCCCCACTCATCCCCACTGAGAAGGCCAGCAATTCAATATAGGCTGTATATGTATTGCAAATGACTTCTATAATAGTCATGTTATGTAAGACTAACTATATTTATCTCCATCTTATCCTGCCCCCATTTCTTCTATTCTCTCATTTGACCTTGTCCCTCCCCAAAAGTGTTTACTTCTAATTGGACCCTTCTTCCATTTGCCCTCCCTTCCATCATCCCCCCCCTACTCTACTTATTCCCTTCACCCCTACTTTCCTGTAGTGTAAGATAGGTTTTCATACCAGATTGAGCATGCATGTTATTCCTTCCTTGAGCCAAATGTGTAGAGTAAGTCTCACTTTATCCCTCACACATCCCCCCTTTTCCCCTCCATTGAGAAGCTTTTTCTTGCCTCTTTTATGACAGATAATTTGCCCCATTCCATTTCTCCCTTTCTCCTCCAAATATATTCCTCTGTCACCCTTTAATTTTATTTTTTATTAGGTATGTTCCCTTCCTATTCAATTCACACTGTGCTCTCTTTCTATGTGTGTGTGTGTGTGTGTGTGTGTGTGTGTGTGTGTGTCTATGTGTGTGTATAATCCCTCCAGCTACTCAAATACTGAGAAATGTCTCAAGGGTTGTAAATATTATCTTTCTGTGTAGGAATGTCAACAGTTCAAATTTAGAAAGTCCTTTATGATTTATCTTTCCTGTTTACCTTTTCATGCTTCTCTTGATTCTTGTGTTGGAAAGTCAAATTTTCTATTCAGTTCTGGTCTTTTCACTAAGAATGCTTGAAAGTCCTCTACATCACTGAATGACCATTTTTTTCCCATGAAGTATTATACTCAGCTTTTATGGGTAGGTGATTCTTGGTTTTAATACCAGTTCCTTTAACTTCTGATTCCAAGCCCTTCAGTTCCTTAATGTAGAAGCTGCCAGATCCTGTGTTATCCTGATTGTGTTTCCACAGCATTAGAATTGTTTCTTTCTAGCTGCTTGCAACATTTTCTCCTTGACCTGTGAACTCTGGAATTTGGCTACAATGTTCTTAGGAATTTCTCTTTTTGGATCTCTTTCAGAAGGTGATTGGTGGATTCTTTTAATATTTATTTTGCCCTCTGGTTCCAGAATATCAGGGCAGTTTTCCTTGATAATTTCATGAAAGATGATGTCTAGGCTCTGTTTTTGATCATGGGTTTCAGGTAGTCCCATAATTTTTAAATTGTCTCTCCTGGATCTATTTTTCAGGTCAGTTGTTTTGCCAATGAGATATTTCACGTTGTCTTCTATTTTTCCATTCTTTTGGTTTTGTTTTATAATTTCTTGGTTTCTTATGAAGTTACTAGCTTTCATCTGTTCTATTCTCATTTTTAAAGAACTATTTTCTTCAGTGAGCTTTTGAACCTCCTTTTCCATTTGGCTAATTTTGCTTTTTAAAGCATTCTTCTCCTCATTGGCTTTTTGGACCTCTTTTGCCAATTGAGTTAGCCTATTTTTAAAGATGTTATTTTCTTCAGCAATTTTTTGGGTCTCCTTTAGCAAGCTGTTGACTCACTTTTCATGATTTTCTTGCATTGCTCTCATTTCTCTTCCCAATTTTTGCTTTACTTCTCTTACTTGATTTTCAGAATCTTTTTTTGAGCTCTTCCATGGCCTGAGACCATTGCATATTTATTTTGGAGGTCTCTGATGGTAAACATTGTTTTTCCTCATCTGAAAGGATGGAAGAAGGTACCTGTTCACCAAGAACGTAGCCTTCTATAGTCTTATTTTTTCCCCTTTTTGGGCATTTTCTGAACCAGTTACTTGACTTTTTCCTTTGTCAAGAGGAGGGTATACTTTGGGGACCTCTAAGATCTCAGTTCCTCCAAGGTGCCACAATCAGGAGAGAGGAGTTTACCCCCTGGCCAGGCTCCCTGGTTGAGATTCAGATCAGTTGTTCAATTCCCCCAGGGCCTTTAGGCTGAGAGATACACAAAGGGATGCTGTTGCTGCTGATGCTGCTTCTGCTGTCACCATTGTGGCCTGTGGCCAGGGCCAGGGGAGGGACCTGTTCCCTTCTCACCCTTCGAAAAAGCCCTCTCACTGACCTCTGAAACTCTATTTGGCAACTGTGAGTTGAGCGATCCAGGAACCTCTGCTGCTGCTCCTGGGGTCCCTGCTCCTGAGGCCTGCTTTGTTCCCACTCTGCCAGGTGCCATGCTGCCAAGGTCAGGCTGTGCTCCACCCCATGTCCAGTGCAACTGACCTTTCCTGTTGGCCTTCCTGGTCATCTTGGGCTGGAAATCTCTTTTACTCTGTTGTTCTGTGGCTTCTGCTGCTCTAGAATTTGCCAAGAGTCATTTTTTAGTGATATTTTGTAGCCTGTGGGGGAAGAGCTAGCGTATGTGAGTCTTTCTACTCCACCATCTTGGCTCCACCCCCCAAAACAGTGTAATGAAGACTCCATAATGGGAAAGGAATAGGAAGCTGTGAATTATTGCTTTGTCACATGGTTTCCCTATATATATATACCTCTCTCCATTTTACTATAAGTTTGAGCCTACTTAGGGACCTTGTGTGTTATAAGAGGAGAGTGTTTGACTATTTGGGGATTCATTTCACCACAACTCTCTTTGCTGTGCCTACTTAACAAATACCTTTTCTGAAATCTAATTATGTCTGGTTGACAATCAGTGGAAAGTGTTCTGAAACCCAGTGATCTTCACAATAGATTCTCCTGTAGCCTGAGGGGAAAAATTTTTCTCTGGGGAGTCACTATTCCAAGGTGATTGGGAATTGGGGAAGTAACCTAGATGGGGTGCTACACAAAGAAAAAAGATGAGTGATTGTGTCTAGCACTACATATAATATTCTGTCTCCTGTGGTCATCTATTTCTTTGCTATTAAGAATATAGATATACTTACATCAGTTTATACACATTTTGGATATCTCTTTGAATTCATCATACTCTTCATTTCTTATGGCATAATGATATTCATGATATTCTACTTCATTAATTAGAATTTGCTTTATCATTACCCAATTTCTAGGGACTCACTTTGTTTACACTAGAGGAGAGAGAGAGAGACAGAGACAGAGACAGAGAGAATGGGAGAGCATTTAGTAAACATTGACTTTGTGCTAGGCACCATGCTAAGTGTTAGAGATACAAAACCAAGAAAAAAGTCAATTCTTACTCTCGAGCAGCTCATTTTCTAATTGGAGAAAATAACAGGTGGAGGTGAAGGTGGGGGGAAGAGTAGCTGCTGTGAGAAAAAGGCAGCCTGTGTGGGGGTGGGGCAGAACACAGAGTCACTGAATAATGTGGTTGAGGCTCCTGGCGATAGCTCAGGTAGGTGTCCCTATGAATATTTTGCTATAGTTTATACCTGCTCTGGCTAAAATAGCAGCTTGATTGTGTCTCTGGGGACTCTTCCAGCAAAGGCCAAGCCCAGAAGACACCAAAATCATGTCTGGAGGAAGGACTGACCTGAGTTCCAAGAGCAGATGGCTTCTTAGCATAAGTAAAAATCTTCATCTTGGGAAATGGAGAGCCTGGCAAGTACTCACCCTTTCCATCTAAGCTATAACCTACAGAAAGGGAATCATTTCAAGGAGCAGGAATGTTGGGAAGGCAGAGGAGGGAAAACAGAGGCTGTGCCTTCCTTAGGACTCCTCTGCCTCTCCAGCTTTCAGACAATTTCTCCCCTAATACATTGCCCTCCTATCATTGGCAGCCCTAGGCATGGGCAGAAAAAAAAACAGATTAAAAATAGTAAAATCAAAAGTAGACCTGAAATATCCCAGTAAAAGAAAGAATAGTCATATAAATATAAATGTTCCTTAATTCAGATGTGAAAATGTCCCTTCCCCCCATTTAGTCACATCCATTCACAGCTAGTCTTTTGCAAAGGAGTTTGACTGTACCCATACGGAAAGTAGGAAGTCTGCATGATGTGAGGATTATTAGATTCAGAGGACCTGGGTTCTAGTCTTTTCTCAACCATTTTCCACCTCTGTGGCTTTTAATGAATACTTTACATATCTAGGATTAAATTTCTTCATTTTTTAGATGAAAATTTCCCTGTAGGACCTGGGTTAGAAGCACTCCTTCCATTCCAGAATAAAAAGTGAGGAGGCTTTTCTCTAAGCTATCAGCCCAGGTTGTCCTTAAGGATGAATGCTGGAAGTAAAGGTAGAGACTGTAGGGGAGCATGTGAAGACAAGAAGTCATGATTTCTTGCCAGTGCCTCCTGAATCCTTAGGACTTCCTCCTCTTAAAATTTTGGAAGTTTTGTCCTCCTAAGTTGCTTTAGCTTTTGAAGTTGGTAGAGGATTCATGGAAATGGGGAGGAAGGTATTGGGGTTAAAGTATTCAAGAAGGATCAAAAGATCCCCTCCTTAAATCCCTTGTCCTGACACAAAGGGCCACACTGCTCTGCAAGGGTTGAGCCCTATTCCTCCTCAAGGAGATGTTTTTAACAAACCTGGAAGAAAGAGCTTTAGTTTCTAGTCATTTGAGTCTTCCTTCTAACACTAACTATGAAAGGAAGAGGTCAGATGAGGTGATATCTAAGTTCCCTACTACCTCTGGAAGCCCATGTTTCCACTTCAGTTCGGACTCAGATTCATTAAGAGATAAACAA